>NW_010518283.1:0-26436 GCF_000687285.1 Phaethon lepturus | reverse complement strand
CAGCCGGATTTAACGCCGTTCACCACAACAACATTGTGGACATTGTTTAATCAGTACATTATAAAAACTTACTTGTGAATTATTTGGATATCATTTTTGTTTCATAGCAAGGATCTCCACTGGATTTCATACTCAGTCCCTTGCTCTCTCTCTCTTTTTCAATTATTTTCTCTCCCTGGAGCTTTTTTCCTATTTATTTCATCCCTTTGGCATAAAAATGTTGTCCTATTATGATTATTTTTCTTGCCCTTTTTCTTCTCTTTAAAACGATCATCTTTTTCCCCTTTTCAAATGCATGATCATTCAATATATTCAGAAACTTCTTGGGAAAGAAATCCTATTGTGATAAAAAATTCCCAAGTAAAATAACTGTCACTTTAAGCTGAAAACAAAGGAATCAAGTCTTGCGAAGTTGTAGTCTTAATCCAACATATAAAGTCTATTCTAAGTCAAGAATGAGCATCTTAAGACTTACTGTAAGGCAGAACTTAGTAGTACATAATTATATTTTTGCTAGCCTGAAAACTTTCATTCATCTTAAAGGTTGCCCCTTTCCAGGTTATTTCACAATAATATGCAACCGATAATCAAAGGAGTGAGAAAATGCAGTTCATCTAATACATCATGGCTTCACAGCTTCACAGAATCACAGAATCACAGAATGGCTGAGGATGGAAGGGACTTCTGGAGAGTCTTCTGGTCCAGCCCCTTTGCTCAATCAGGGTCACCTACAGCCAGTTGCCCAGGGCCATGTCCAGACAGCTTTTTAATAGTTCCAAGGATGGACACTCCACAACCTGCACAGGCAACCTGTCACCCTCACAGTGACACTGTGTGTCACCCTCACAGTTAACAAGTGTTTCCCAAAGTTCAGGCCGAATATCCTGTGTTTCACTTTGTGCCCATTGCCCCTGGTCCTGTCACTGGGCACCACTAAAGAGTCTGGCTCCATCTTCTTTAGATTCTCCCTTCAGGTATTTATAGACATTGATGAGAACTCTCCTGAGCCTTCTCTTCTCCTGGCTGAACAGTCCCACTGTCTCAGCCTTTTCTCATAGGGGTGATGCTCATGTCCCTTCATCATCTTTGTGGCCCTTTGTTGGACTTTCTTCAGTATGTCCATGTCGCTCATTCTGAGGAGCTCAGAACTGGACACAGGGCTCCAGGTGTGGCCTCACCAGTGCTGAATAAAGGGAAGGATCACCTGCCCCAAATTGCTGGCCATACTTTGCCTAGTGCAGGCCTTTTTTGCCAATGCTACCTTGCTGGCACCTGTTCAACTTGATGTCTTCCTAGACACCCAGAGTCTTTCCTGCAAAGTTACTTTTCATCTGTGTGGCTCCTAGCATATATTGGTGCCTGGAGTTTTTCCTCCCCAAGTGCAGGACTTTGCACTTCTCCTTGTTGAACTTCACAAAACTCCTCTCAACCCACTTCTCCAGCTTGTCAACATCCCTCTGGAGAGCCTCACAACTCTGGTGTACCAGCCATTCCTCCCAATTTTGTGTCAACAGCAAACTTTCTCAGGTGCACTCTGCTCCATGATCAAGATCATTGACGGAGATGTTAAACAGGACTGGACCTAGTATTGATCCCTGGAGTACACTGCTAGTCGCTGGCCTGCAACTAGACTCCCTGCCATTGACTGCCTGTCTCTGGGCCCAGCCATTCACCCAGTTTTTAACCCACCTCACTGTCTGCTCATCTAGCCCGGACTTCAGCTTGTCTATGACGAGTTTATGGGACACTGTCTCAGACCTTAAATGAAACCGAGGTAGACAATGCCCACTGCTCTCCCCTCATACACCAAGCCAGTCACTTCGTAGAAGTTTATCAAGTAGGTCAAGCATGACTTCGTCCTTGGTGAAGCCTTGCTGACTACTCCTGATGATTTCTCTGTCCTTCACGTGCCTGGAAGAGGTTTTCTGGATTAAGTGCTGCATCAACTTCACTGGCTTATAAAAAGACTATTTTGAGGAAAAAGACAATACTGCCATTTTGAATGACTGCCAATGATAAGCCTCAGAATTTTGTCTCTGACTCTAGCAGTGATGTATTTCTTGTTGTGAGGAAGATATGAGACAGCTAAACTCTCTATATATCAGTTTCTATGTCCATAGCATGTAGCTAGATAGTAATACTGGCAGATACATAGGGCTTCATTGAAAACTCAACTTACAGTAAAACTGAAAAAAATCCTGTGTGTAACATGAGCATTACAGAGTCATTCTGTTCAAATCAAATCACTTGGAACGCAGCAGATTTTGATTCCATCACTTGCTTGTTTACCCTGATAGCTGCACATGGCATACTCCTGCTCAAAATATGCAAAGGTCTTCAGTTAAATCAAATAATAAGATTTGAGTAATTGGAAACTTACAGAAATCATGTTAAAATATTTTGCATACCGTGATTTTAGGTAATGAAATCTGAAAATTCAGAATGGAAGTGTTTATCTTGCCTATAATACCTAGTCCTAGAAGCAATCAAAAATTTTAAAATTTAAAAGCTGTTTCTAGCAGAGTTATATTTAAGGCGTGATTTTCTAGTTTTAGTGTATATTTTATACTTTTAATGTGTTTCATGCCTAAAGAGTTTAATGGCTGGTGAAATACTTTGCCCATACCAGGTTTCATCATCTGTTTTGTTATCCTCTTAGTCTTTTCAGGTAAAAGGGAGACAGTACATGATCTTAAAAGAAAAAGAAATTGTTAATGGAAATAAAGTATGAAAAGTGAAAAAAATTCACTCTTCCCATATCCAAAAGCTCTTTTTTTTATTGTGTTTTATGTGTGGAGGAAGGAGGAGTGAATGAAATGTCTTCACGCACTTATACACTAAATCATAAAGGAGCCTGGAATAATGGAGAAATAAATTGCTTTGGCGTCTATATTATAAAGCTAAGCATATGACTGTGCCTTGAATGTAGTCTCTTATAAAGAATAATTTCCTGTATTGTCATAAAAAAAGTATGATAGTCCATTAATATCCATTCACATCTCTGCCTTTCTGATGGAGCTACACTAATGTGCTTGCAGGATTTTTGAACAACCATGTTAAAGAGGATAGATATGCTAAACAACGACCTTCCAAAGGCAACTTTATCCCATATTTGTCCCAAGTGTTCCAGGTACTTTATTTCTGAAATGTATTGACCATTATTGGTGACAAGATATTACAGGATATGTGTCAGTACACTAATCTTTAATCTTAAATTCTTACGAATGTCATGCAAAGCTGAAAGGCATGTGATGTAGTAGCTTTTTTCTTTTCTGTGAAATACAAACTCTCTCTCTGTATGCTATGTCTCCTCACATTTTTGTATTCTAGTTTTCACTTGATTTTAGTCTCAAATAACCCAATTAGAACATATTTCTCTTTAAAGCATGGAATTTTTTAAACATATTTTGTAGAAAAACATGTTGAAAATTTAAAAGAAAAAAAAAAACAAACAACAAAACCAACCAAATCAAAGATCATACATCAAAACTATTACAGCTAAATCAGTAGATACCAAATAAAGTAATTACTATTGTATAATAATGAATAATACACAATGTTTCAGGTAACTAAATGTATGAAAACCAAAACACTTCTAGCTTGTAAAATATGTGTGTATAGCCTATTGGAAATAAAAGACTTGAATATTGAAACCTGATGTGGTGGGCTGGCCTTGGCTGGCTGCTAGACACCCACCAAGCCACTCTCTCACTTCCTCTTCTCAACAGGACAGGCAGAGAAAATAAAATTAATACACTTGTGGCTTGAGATAAAGACAGGGAGATTGCCTAGCACTTACTGTCATGGGCAAAAGAGACTCAGCTTAAGGAAAAATTATTTAATTTATCATCAATGAAAGTACATTTGGATAGTGAGAAACAAAGAAAAAAAATCTTACCCCCATGCTTTTTCTAGGCTTAATTTCAATCCTTCTTTACTGATGCCTCTACCTTCTCCCCCATGAGCAGCAAAGGGGGATGGAGAATGGAGGCTGTGGTCAACCCATAAGTTTTCCTCTCTGCCACTCCTTCCTCCTGACACTTTTACATTCCTCCAGTGTGGGGTCCTCCACAGGCTGCAGAGTCGAAATCTGTTCCACCATGGTCTTCTCCATGGACTGCAGAGGAATCTGTGCTCTGGCACCTGGAGCACCTGCTCCCTCTCTTTCTTCTCCAACCTTGGTGCCCACAGCGAAGCCTCTCACACTTTTTTCTCTCACTCCTCACTGCCATGCAGTGTTTTGCCCTTTCTTAAGTATGTTTTCCCTGGGGTGCTTGGCCGTTGACAACACAAGTGTCTTGCACCTTTGAAACCAGATGGAACTGGCCATAACTGGCTGTATCCAGTTCCAGACAGCAGGCTCTGGCTTCTCTTCATAGAGACTAATCCTGTTCCTTCATTGCTTCCAAGGCCTTCACACTGACAACCAATACACCAGCAACACTTGCTTGAGGGAACATAATAATTACTTTAGAAAAGCTGCATTGTGCCTCTATTTTAGTTACCTTTCATGTAATCATATATTCACTTTTCTGAAACCTTCTTTCTTTACTTAACATATCACAAGTATTGTCATTACCAGAAACCTATTTTAAATATATAACCTATCTATTTCAGATCAGGCACCCTGGGAATATATAGAGATGTTGTCCAGTTGTGCAGGGATGGGGTCAGGAAGGCCAAGGCACAGATGGAGCTGAATTTGTCAAGAGACACAAAGAATAATAATAAGGGCTTCTACAGGTATGTCAGCCAGACAAAGAAGGTCAAAAAAAGCGTACCCATCTTGACAAGCAAGGCTGGCAAGCTGGTAACAATGGATGAGGAGAAGGCTGAAGTACTCAATGACTTCTTTGCCTCAGTCTTCACTGGCAGTCTCTCTTCCCACACCTCTTAAGGGGATGGACCGCAAGACGGGGACTGGAGGAGCAAAGTCCCTTCCACTGTAAAAGAAGATCAGGGTCATGACCACCTGAGGAACCTGAACATACACAAGTGTATGAGACCATAGATTTTGCACCGTAGAGTCTTAAGGGAATTGGCTGATGTAGTTGCCAAACAACTCTCCATGGTATTTGAAAAGTCTGGTCAGTCAGGTGAAGTCCCTGGAGAATGGAAACAGGGAAACATTGCACCCACATTTCAAAAGGGTAGCCAGGAGGACCCTGGGAACCACTGACCTGTCAGCCTCACCTCTGTGCCTGGGAAGATCATGGAACGGATTCTTCTAGAAGCTATGCTAAAACACATGGAGAGCAGGGAGGTTATTCGAGACAAGTCAGCATGTCTTCACCAAGGGCAAGTTCTGCCTGACCAGCCTAGTGACCTTATGTCACAGAGTGACTGCATCAGTGGACAAGGGAAGAGCTACAGATGTCATCTAACTGGACTTCTGTAAGGCCTTTGACACAGTTCCTTACAACAGCCTTCTCTCTACATTGCAGAGATATGGATTTGATGGGTGGACTGTTGGGTGGATGAGGAATTGGTTGGATGGTTGTATCCAGAGGGTAATGGTCAACAGCTCCCAGGTTTCCTGGAGAGGTGGTAGATGCTCCATCCCTGGCAACATTCAAGGTCCTGTTGAACAGGGCTCTGAGCAACCTGATCTAGTTGTAGATGTCTGTGCTCATTGCAGGGGGTTGGACTAGGTGATCTTTAAAGGTCCCTTCCAACCAAAACCATTCTATAATTCTATAATTCTATGATTCTATGATTTTGTGATTCTAAATAGAACAATTAGAATAAATTTTCCCTCTGAGAAAACATAGTAAGTTTCATTTTCATATAATAAAAACAGATTTTTTAATTAGTAACATATGACAAGAACTGTAAGTTCAGCTTTAAAATCCAGTAATAATATATTTTTTTCTACCAATAAATCTTCCAACTCTGTGCCAAAACCGCAGATGTTGAAGCATTAGATAATCAACAATGTGTATTAAACACAATATATTTTATTCGGAACAATGTCTAAAAGCACGTGGAATTTAATGCATCTTGAGAAATGAGTTGATAAGCATCTAAATGTTACATAAATACAATGTAGTCAGCATTAACCTATGTTAATTTCATCTTCCTATTTACATGTATCACGTCATATTTTTCTTTACATGACAATCACTTTAAAGTTATAAACCAGAAAAACACACACACAGAGAAAGTAAGAATAGTTTGGAAACCAACAACCAAGCATCAGCTTTTAGTTTCAAATACCAAAACCAGTGTCAATTATATACAGTTTACAGAGGGTTTTATGAGAACAAAATAAAAATAAATAGCTATATTCAATTAAAGTAAATTATAAATATGAAATGGGGAAAAATCATGATAAGTAGTATAGATATGAATCCACTCAATAAAGCAACATCCTATTTGTTGTTTGGCATCCTACTTAATACATTTAAGAGTATTAGACCATCCCTCTCTCCCAAAAGAAAAATATCATATTGGCATATTTTGTAACTATGGTGCATGCATGAATGTGCATATGGTATACAGAGAATAATATTTCCTTATGGTTATCCTGATCTTTGTCAGTTTGGGGGATCACTGCACTCCTGATAGCTCCTAGTAAGTTAAAATAATTTCCAGACCAGTATTTCACACTCAGTGCTTATACTATCTTAATTTAACTTAATTCTGTGCCAAAAGAAGTAATTTCCAAGTTCTCATTCAAGGAAATAAAAAACCTGGAGATTTTATGATCGAAAAATAAACAACAGTGATACTTCGAATGTTTTTCAACAATTTGGATATGGCTTTGATGAAACTGGTACTATTAGAAGATACATGAACTTGGAAGAGAGGAGGCAGTGATTCATGTGTCTTTCATCATTCCTTTCTTCTACTTTATCTGTTTTCGTTTGTTTGTTTGCCTGTAGGGGTTGGCACATTTTCCATTCATTACCATGTTTTCTCTCTTTTTTTTCTTTTTCCTGTCAGTAGTTGTGAAGAAGTAAGAATTCACGCTGAGTGAGGCACTGGAACTTACTCTGTGTACTAGTGTTGGTATTACATAAATGGCCCATACTGGAGCTAGAGGTCCAATCTTTTATGTGGTGTTACCAGAGTGCAGATGGAGGTGCTTTTAACTTCCTCCAGTGAGGAAACATCATGGGATTCTTGTTTTAGATTCACTGGGCTAAAAGTTTTTTTATCTGAGACCCCTAAAGTACTTGAGGCATCCACATGGAACATGACAGCTCTGGTCTCAAATTGATTTCAAAGTGATCTGAAGTTTCAAACTGCAACAGAATTATGGAATCATTTAGGTTGGAAAAGAGCTTCAAGATCATCAAGTCCCACAGTAAACCCAGCACTGCCAAGTCAACAACTAAACTATGTCCTTAAGCATCACATCTACACATCTTTTAAATATCTCCAGGGATGGTGAGCACCACTTCCCTGGGCAGCTTGTGTCAGTGCTTGACAGTGAAGAAATTTTCCTCATATCTAATCTAAACCTCCCCTGGCGCAACTTGAGACCATTTCCTAGTTACTTGAGAGAAGAAACCAGCACCCACCTCACCACAACCCCCTTTCAGGTAGTTGTAGAAAGTGATAAGGTCTCCCCTCAATGTCCTCTTCTCCAGACTAAACAGTCCCTGTTCCCTCAGCTGCTCCTCATAAGACTTGTTCTCCAGACCCTTCACAAGCTTCGTTGCCCTTCTCTGGACATGATCCAGCATCTCATTGTCTTTCTTGTAGTGAGTATAGTCTTTCTTGTAGCCCAAAACTGAACACAGTATTCAAGGTGCAGCCTCACCAGTGCCGAGTACAGGGGACGATCACTTCCCTAGTCCTGCTGGCCTCACTCTTTCTGATACAAGACAGGACGCTGTTGGCCTTCCTGGCCACCTGGGCACACTGCCGACTGATGTTCAGCTGGCTGTTGACCAACACCCCCAGGTCCTTTTTCACCAGGCATCTTTCCAGCTGTTCTTTTCCAAGCCTGTAGCATTGCATGGGGTTGTTGTTGTGACCCTCTTCTCCCTTGCCTCTTCTCCCAAGTAACTAGTGATAGGACAAGAGGAAATGGCTTCAAGTTGCGCCAGGGGAGGTTTAGATTGGATATTAGGAAAAATGTCTTCACTGAGAGGGTGGTCAGGCATTGGAACAGGCTGCCCAGGGAGGTGGTGGAGTCGCCATATCTGGAAGTGTTCAAGAAACGTGTGGATGTGGCACTTCAGGACATGGTCTAGGGGACATGGTGGCGCTGGATTAATGGTTGGACTTGATGATCTTGAAGGTCCTTTCCAACCTAGTGTTTCTGTGATTTCTGTGATTTCTGTGACCCAAGTGCAGGACCCAGCACTTAGCCTTATTGCACCTCATACACTTGGCCTTGGCCATTGATTCAGACTGTCCAGATCCCTCTGTAGAGCCTCTCACCCAACTTGATGTCGTCTGCAAACTTACTGAGGGAGCTCTCAATCCCCTTATACAGATCATTGATAAAAGATACTAAACAGAACTGAACCCAAAACCGAGCCCTGGGGAATACTGTCTGGAACTGGCTGCCAACTGGATTTAACTTCATTCACCACAAGTCTTTGGGCTTGGCCACCCAGCCATTTTTTTACCCAGCAAAGTGTATGCCCATCAAAGCCATGAGCAGCCAGTTTCTCCAGGAGAATGCTATGGGAGACAGTGGCAAAGGCTTTACTAAAGTCCAGGTAGACAACATTCATAGACTTACCCTCATCCACTGAGCAGGTCATAGAAGGACATCAGGTTGGTCAAGCAGGACCCGCCTTTCATAAACCCATGCTGACAGGGCCTGATGACCTTGTTGTCCTGTACATGCCTTGTGATGGACTTAAAATTATCTGCTCCATTATCTTCCCTGGCACTGAGGTCAGACTGACAGTTCCCCTGATCTGCCTTCTGGCCCTCCTTCTAGAAGCAACTTTATAGACAATGACACTCAAAAAGCTGCTAAATATAAACGCTAAAATTATGAGGAACTGGACAGACAACACTGGCTCTATTGACTACAGTTAATATTTAGTTGCCTGAAGTTGGTGTCTAGTGTTATTCCTGATGCTCTAGGCTTCTGTCATACCAAATGCTCCTCCTGTAGATTTTCTATCTGCCACTCCTGTGGCCAAGTCACCAGCTCTATGACAACTTGAATGGCATTAGACACATAATGTTTGGGCACCTGATCTCATTCAAGATCATCATTATTTCTTAATGCATTGTAGACATATCTTGCATGTCAAAATCCTCATTGAAAATCTTTTAAATTCTGAGTCCTGTTTTTAGATTCTGGGTGATGAGGTCATTTAAGCATCTGTACAGTATAGAATAGAACAACCCTGGGATTAATAGTAAATGTAATTTTCTGCTGACCTTTAGTAATAAGAAATTACTACCCCTTTTGTAGTTGGAGATGTCTCATTCCTCACCTCATCTATTTCCTAACTGCCCGTATGAAAGAGGAAACTACTAGGGACAAACTACCCATGTTAAACCCATGTTAACAACCTGGTCTTACAATATATCTCCAGGTGGGGTGGAAAAGCGCATATGGAGTCCTTGTTCACCCACTTAATGGTGCCTGGGTTCTGCAAAAAGCAGTTCCCCGCATTATGGATTTTGAGAATTAAATTACTTGGTAGGTTATTTCAGATGTAATAAAGTATCAAAATCTTTTAAATTGGCTGCATCCTTAGTTTTGATGCTCATGAAGTAATGCTTTTAAATTTAATTTTCTATTTTCATTTAAACATTTTTGTAGTGTATAGATCATTATAACTGCTTAAAATTTCATTTGTGTTTTAATAATCCATACGAGTTCTTGGCATCTGTGTAGCAGGATCATGCTGTGCAATCTTAATTCTTACGCTATTATGAAAAACTAGTTTTGTTCACTTAAAAAATCTCATTTAGTTTATTTGTAAATGCTTTTTGCCTTAATCACTGAAAGATCTCTAGGCAGATTATGCCAAATTGCCTTACTTTTCTCACTAATACAGGCAAAGAATAACTAAAATGGCACAGTATTTATTTATGTTACTTCCTATAGAAAACATTCAGTACCTTCAAAACAGAGTTAAGGAAAAAAGCAATGGACTGAATCATGTTAGAAATATACACACACTAAATCTACGTTGCATTAAGTTAGATGATATAAGCTTGTTATTGCATGCATTTTAAGGCAGGCCCTGCCAAACCTTCCAACTGAAGGAACTGAGCTGAATCTGTGTACTGTTCAATGCATCAGATATTAAATTCAATTTGCAGTACACAAAGTAATAAAAAAGAAAAATAAATGTTCAGGACTTAAGAAAACATTTTATCAATCAAATTTTAGGTTGACTTCTTAGCAGAAGCATACACATATCGTTCTACAGGATCTAAAACTTAGGTTGTGCAGAACACTATTTTGCAATGAAACACAGAATAAAAATAATACCTAAAAAAGATCAACCACCAAACATTTTGATGAAAAGATAATTTATGAAAGGAAATGACGTATGTGTCTCAGTTACAAGTGAGTTCCGAAGAATAATTCTTGTAAGTAGTTATATTACTATAGGAAGTGATCTAAATTCACAAGGTCTAAAGTGACAAGATTTAAAGTCACAAGCAAGTCAGGTATGCTAAAGTTGGGTTCTTCACTAAATAAAATCTTTAAAGGTCTTGAAAGACTGAAATTTGACTTCCTAAAATCATGCTTTTTTTTTCTGGATGCAAGAAGAAATTTTTTATTAGTTGTGTTGTATTATACCGACAATGTAATATTTTGTCATGATAGTGAGAAATAAATTTTAAAAAATTGCAATGTTTGCATTCCGTCTCAACAAAAGTACAGGGCAGTACATGAAAAATATGGTTTCTTGCTGATGAAAAACCTGAAAGGGATTCCTGCCACTCATGTTTGTCATGTTCTATGTCTGGAGATTTAGTAAAATTTGTTATTTGTATCTTGGGGACACTCCACAAGCTTGATCAGGGACTAACATGTCCTTGTTGTAAGAACAGCACAATTAATTATGAAGAAGGTAGTACTTATAAAATTTTTTACAGTTGAGCAAAAATGAATGACACAACTAAAAAGAGACAAGGAAAAGAAAGGGAAAAAAAAAGAACAAGGTGAACAGCATATCTTGTCATGGTTAATAGTCATAAAGTATATTAGAATATGAATACTTAGATTCACTGACGTTGAAATTGGACCTTTGAGTTGGGATTTATCTCAATTAATAACACCACCAGAATAGATATTTAGGCTAGCTAGGTATCTAACATCTAGTAAGAGTCTTTCTAATCAAGGTTTTATTCATAATCAACAGAACAAGAGGGGTCAGCTTTCAGGGGTGAGTCATCCCATCATCCCATCTCTGAATTGACTTTTTTCTGTCTTTTTTTTTTTTTCCCCATAAACTATATAAGGAGTATGTGTGATTAGTTTTCTTTTTAAGGCTTTAACTTTTAAATAGTTATTGATAAAGGCAATGAACCTTATCCTTTCCCCCTGTTAATTAATTAGCCTCTAACAAGGTACTTTTACTGGGGCTATCATTGCATTAAATATAGTTTAACAGAACTGCAAAACCGTAAAAGAAATTAATCTGTGGAGGTCAGTAGGATCCAGTCTGACTGTAATCCAGATGTTACCCTGCTTTGCCATCATAGTACCAATATCCTATCTTATTTATTTGTCTATTCGTAGATTTTAAGAAGATTTTTTTTTTCTCTCTAATGTGTTGATTGTATTGTGTGCAGGTGCCCAGGCGCTGGCAGCTGGTGGCTATAGGGGCAGCCTCTGTGAAGAGAGGCTGGGGCTGCCCATGTTGGACACAGACAGTTCCAGCTGCCTCCAACAAACCCACCACAGGGCACAGCTGAGCCCCTCAGCCAAGACGGTGGCATGTCCAAGGAAAATGTGTTTGAGAAAAGGTGAAACACTGCATGGCAGTGAGGCAGGGGAAAATATGTGAGCCTTGTGTACACCAAGGTCAGAGAAGAAGGAAGGGGAGGAGGTGCTCCAGGTACCAGAGCAGTCCTCTGCAGTCCCTGGAGAGGACCAAAGTGGAGAAGTTATTTTCCTGCAGACCATGGAGGACCACTCTAGAGCTGCTGGATATTTCCTGAAGGACTGTAGCCTGTGGGAAGGACCCATGTTGAAGCAAGAGAAACATGTGAGGAGGAAGGAGGAGCAGAGAGGGACTGTTATGGATGGACCCCAATCCCCCATTCCCCATCCTGCCTGCAGTGCTCATGGGGGAGGAGGTTCAGGGGTTGGGAATGAAGGTTGAGGTTGAGGTTGAGCTTGGAAAAGGGGTGAAGGAAGGTGTTGCTTTACTTTTGTCTTTGTTTTTCGCTATCCTACACTTTTAATGGGCGATAAATTAAATTAATTTTCCATGAGTTAAGTCTGTTTTGCCAATGTGGCAGGCAATCTCCCTCTCTTTATCTAAACCCACAAGTTTTTTCATCTTATTTTCTCCCACTGTTCTCTCCCCGCTCCCGGGGAGAGAGCAGCTGGGTGGGCATCTGGCAGCCAGTCAAGGTCAACCCACCACAATGATAAAAAGAAAAGAAAGAAAGCAGGGACTATCAAGAACACGGTTGTTTATTTGCTCAGCTTATTTTTTTTCTCTGTGTTTCCTGAGTGCAAAATGAAAGACTATGGATCTAAATTAAAGAAACCAAGATAGACAAATTAAAATTATTAGTTATTATATTAGTCTGATTGTGAACTTATATAACAGTAGAAAAGAAATTACCTAGCGATATATATGCAGTATGAACATTCAAAGCTTCAGTTCAGGCACTGAGTCTGAAGTAAGTTGATTGTAACCTTGGACAACCTTTGTTTTTTCCAGCAAGTTTTCAGAACTGTTCAATCTTTGAAACTATACTGTTATTTAAATATGGTTGCAATGTTCTTTCAAATAAGTAACTTTTATAGACCCTACTAGACAGAATGAAACACAATATTGCATAATGTTACATGGGTATATTCTTTACCATAACCCACCCCCAAAGTATAGAACTAGTGTTGTATTGTCTGAGAAATGCTTCAAGGTAATGTAAATTCAAGCTGGGTTGTAACTTAAAGGCTGGCAGGTTCATAAGCTTTCTTGCTGCAAATTCCAGACTGTTTAACCATAATGCACTCTTAATGTAGTTACTTTCCTCCAAATGTCCAAGGATTTTCTAGGTTTGTTTTTTATTTATTCTGTGTTATTTAGAAGAATTAGGAGGAAAAAAAGCATAAAGAAGAAATTTACCTGGCTGCATTCTAATCTCTGCATTTGCTAAAACAAGCAAATAAAAAATCATGTATATCATCAGTGCATATAAACTTTAAATATCATCTGTCTTGGTATTGTTCACAACACTGTGACTAACTAAATGTGATACAAAGGATTCAGCATGTGTTCAATGTAATTAAATAAGGACTGCATTGACTGAAATCTAAGAAATGTCTCTGAGAAATGTCAAAAAGTACTTCCTCAAAAACATCCATGACTAACTCCAGCACAATGTTAGCTCCTTGCTGGTGGCTACAGTGTACAAATTCAGAAAAAATATATTTTTAACAAGGGCAGTTGTTTTTCTCTGTATTCATAAATAGTTCAACTTGATGGATTGATCAAAACGTAAAATTTCCCTTGGAGCCAAGTACAATGCAATGAAAACGTAAATGCAGTAATTTAAAGGTCAAACACATCTTATGTCAGTAATCTGAATGTCAAATCCACATTTTCCTAAAGTTTTTCCTTTCTTTTTCCTCCTAAGTATGTTTGTTCATTCTTTCACTTCAGCCATTTCCTTTCTTGCTGGATGACTTCTCCATTGTTTATTACTTCTCCCATCTTCTACCACTTTCTTTCAAATAGAAGAACAATAAGACTTCTCTTTTTCAGTTTTTTTCTTCTTTTCTCAATTTCCTCCTGTTCCAAAAAGGAACAGGAAATACTTTCTAGACAGTCTACAGTTGAAACAGAATACGGTCAAGTATTTCTTTTCCTTTCCATGAAATCATCCCAGGTATTTTTATTCTCTGTTCTCATCAGCTCATACATTCAGTAGCTTATCTCTTCATTTGCTCTTTTACTTGTTTTGAACTTTCCCTTAGTTTTTTAGTATACTTTCCCATTGCTTCAGATTTTTTTATTTTCCTCCATTTTTCTTGAGTAAGCAAAGAGAAATTCCAAGACCTGCAGGTAAGACAGAATAACTTGCAACAGTACAGACTGAGAGGTGACAATGATTAGTCTCTGCCAAAAAGAACATGGATGTCCTGGTAGGCTGTCAGACGTGAGTCAGCAGTGCATCCTTTTGCTGGAGAAAACCAACCACTTACACAGCTATATTACCAAGAGCACACATTGCAAATCAAGGGAAGGGACTATTTATCTTTATCTGGTACTTGTGATGCCTTACTTAGAGCATTATCTCTGGTTGTGGGCCCCCCAACACATAAGATGGTTAGGGAGCGAAACACATTTCATATGAGAGATTGAGAGAACTGGGTTAGACTGGCTGTAAGAAGGCTTGAGGAAGTTCCAGTCATGGCTTTCTACCACCTAGAGGGTTATAGTAGAGATAGGGCTAGACTTGCCACAGAGTTAGAGAGAAGAGCACACAAGAATAC
Source organism: Phaethon lepturus (assembly GCF_000687285.1). Classification (NCBI taxonomy): domain Eukaryota; kingdom Metazoa; phylum Chordata; class Aves; order Phaethontiformes; family Phaethontidae; genus Phaethon; species Phaethon lepturus. Next base: position 11,819 of record NW_010518283.1, on the reverse strand, counting down.
TGTCACAAGATATAAGAAGGGAAATGCCAGTTCTTCACAAAAAGAATAGGTAAGCACTAGGGTATTTTCCATGAAGGTTTGTAATAACTCCATCCTTGAATATTTCCTAAATGCAGATGAACAAAGCCATCAGCCAACTGCTCCTGATCCAACTTCAAAGCTAACCTGGCATTGAACTAGATGTCAGACCAGGTAACCTCCAGAGATGTTTTCCAGCCTTAAATTTTCTATGATTCCGTAAGTCTATGACCAGCACTACTAGTCTACAACCAGCATAGATTCACAAAGGGGTAGTCATGCTTGACCAACTTTATAGCCTTCTACAATGAAATGACAGACCTGATAGATGACGGGACAGCAGTGGATACTGTCTACCTAGACTTCAGTAAGGTTTTTGACATTGTCTCTCATATGATCCTCATAGAAAGGCTGTTGATGTACAGCTTGGATGAGCAGATAGTGAGGTGGATTGAAAATTGGTTGAATGGCCAGGCCCAGAGTATAGTGATCAGTGGCATAAAGTCTAGCTGGAGGCCAGTGATTAGCAGTGCACCCCAGCAGTCAATACTGGTTTCAGTCCTGTTTAACATCTCCATTAACGATTTGGATGATGAGGCAGAATGTACTGTCAGCAAGCTTGCTGATGTCACAAAACTGGGAGGAGTGGCTGATATGCCAAAGGGTCATGCTGCAATCCAGAGGGATCCCCTGTGACTGACTAAACACCTAGAGGTAGAGTGTGACTCATCGGATAAACCCCTAAAATGGAAGAAGGCACAGAGGAGATGGGCAAGGGCCATGAGCCCGTCAAGCTCAGGGGGTAATGAAAGATGTGACTGACACGACTGTTGCAAAGAGGCTTTCTTTTATCTAAACTGGTGAGAACACACCCAGACTATTGTGTCCAGTTCTGGCTTCCTCACTACAGAATAGATATAGAGTCCAACAAAGGGCTACAGATACGATGAAGCGAATGGCGCCTGTCTCCAGTGAGGAAAGGCTGAGAGATCTGGGACTGTTTAGCCTAGAAAAGAGAAGGCTCAGGGAGGATCTCATCAATGTCTATGAATACCTGAAGTGAGGATGCAAGGAAGACAGAGCCAGGCCCTTTTCAGTGGTGTCCAGTGACAGGACCAGAAGCAATGGGCACAATGTGAAGCACAGGAGGTTCTGTTTGAAGATGAGGAAATACCTTTTTTACTGTGAGGGTATCTGAGCACTGGCACAGGTTGCCTGGGGAATTTGTGACATCTTCCTCCTTGGAGATAATGAAAAGCTGTCTGGACACGGTCCTGGGCACTCAGTTCTAGGTGGCCCTGCTTGAGTAAGGGTGGTTGAACCAGATGACCCTCCAGAGGTTGCTTCTAACCTCAATTATTTTGTGTTTCTGTGATTCTGTTTTTATGTATCTTAGTCCCAGAGCCATGGCAGTAAGAACCTTTACAGCTTGACTTAAAATTATGTGGAAAGCAGAGAAGAGGAAAAAAACAAATATATTTGTTTTTGTTTGTGTTGATAGGAATATATACCGGACTGGTTGAAGCTGGATGGGTTGGAGGTATATTGCTGGCTATGGCTAGGATGGAGACTTGTAGCCATCTGGAAATAATGGAATATGTAGAACATTATTAATAATCACCATGGAATACAGGTGTATTCTGAAAAGAATGCACCAAACTGGCTATTTGTGATTTTGTACCTGAAAAAAACGAGTTTTTACTATCAGTGTGAGATTTCCAAAGCTCTTTTCTTCATATCTGTATTTCTCAGGTTGAATTTCACTCAGTTATTCTTGATTCAGGAAAACATTTCCTCCCAGACCAGGGAAGGGTTGGGGAATGACAGGTCTTTCTGTCAGTCTCCCACTTCCTTCTGAAAGGAAATATTGAATGCAGTCCATAGTGCAGTCCAGGTCAACATACAGACTGAGTTCAAACTAATGTCTGTACAGAGTGGATAGTCAGGAGATGAGAAAACTGTGGGAAAACAGGGATCAAAGCAATCTGAAAGTATTGGTTGAATGTAAATTGGAATTCATCTGTATGCTATGGTATACAACACAGACCCAGAGTTCAACACTTCCCAGTTGTATGTCTTGTTGAAGACAAGGATTAAACCTGGATGTGCACTTTCTTTTGAAAAACAGCCTCTGTGAGCCATTGGGAAGGAGCCATTGGGAACGTTGTACCCTGGCTGCATTATCAGAGAACCAAAATTGTAAGGCACAGAGAAAATTACACAGTTTTCCCACAGTGTGAATACAAATCAGGAATCCCCAAATAAATCCAGTAATATTGATGTTCTCCTTTGAACTTATACATCTCTTAAATGAGCTTGAAATCACAATGTCAAATATTGTTGAGGGATCCACAGGCATAAATATTGATGGCTGCCCTTTATGTATTGACAGTATGAATCATCTATCAGTGCCATTAATGTTTTTATCTGAATTCAGATCTTGCTGAGTCCCAAGCATTTGTATAAATATGTTAATTTATAGGTTTGCTTATAAATAAGCAGTTTTTCAATTAGGTGGTACTTAGCTTTTTTGGGATCTTCAGTGATGATTGAATGGTGTCGTGTTCAAAACATAAAGATAATGGAATGAGTTGCTTGAAACAATGGCACAATTTCTGTATACATGTCTCACCTCACTGCAAATAATATTGAGATTTTTTTAATCATGTATTTTTTTAAATTACATTCTTTTACAAAAAAAAAGACGATTTGTATTTATCATGTGGTTCCTGTTAACTTAGCATACCTCTAATGCACTGATCAGATCTCAGTGTTTACTAGAAGCCATTTTTTGCTCTGTACCTGCCTTTGTAAAATGGAGGATACCTGCTGGACCATAAAGCAAAACAATTACATTCCAATACTATCAGATCCTTGTTCATATAAGCTCCCTTCCATTCTTCCTGTGCTCTCAGAAAGCGTGCGAAAGATGAATAAAGGAGTTCAGACAAATGTACTTCATTAATAGTATTGGAAGGTTTTGTCCTCTGAATCAAAAATAAAGAAAATCAAATGTGATACTTGTCATCAACATTCCAACTTGTATTGTTTGTATAAACACCTCTTTAAACTGTCTAAAATAATTTTTTGAGGTTTTAAGGCTTATTGCAATTTATTCTAATTGGCCAGACCCCCATCATCCTGAAAATTACCCTTGACTACTATTATTTTCTTGGCAAGACAGGTGTTCTTGCACAGTGTGCAGCAGAGCAAGAGATGTAATTCCAAGGAGGATTTCAAGTGACTAATTCCAAGAGCAAAAGGCAAAGGAGGCATTGTATCAAATGAAATGGTGACAAAATTAAGTTTTGTTTCTAAGTTAGAGAGGAAATATAATAAAATGCAGAGCAGAGATACATACTCCATGCACAAAGGAATATATTACTTTACGAGCAAATTACAGTCATTTGTATTCTCAGCAAGCAATGGTGTTAATTGATATGAATTAAGAAGAAATTAAAGTAGGTGCCATGGAAATTCTTTTTATTTCACATCTTCTTTCCTGTGCTTGTCATGTATTCTGTAAACTGCAAAGGTCTCCTTTCACGTAGAAGTTCAGACTGTACAAAAGGTTCAGGGTCCTGCTTTGCAAGTGATTGACTAATGTTTGTCAAAATTCTGCTGGTGTGTGCTTCCTGGAATTAGGCAGCACACACAACTATACCCTTGTTCACATTCTGCATTTTTTCAAGTAAGAACATTTTTAATATTTGGGATTGAAAATTGTTTGGAACTTCATCTCCTTTGTGTTTATTGAACTCCACAAAGTCAAGACCAGCATTTTCTCATGACACAAGTCTTCATCCCTTTCTACCAGTATGACACAACACCTCTCCTTATCTGTTCATTGCCAGTTGCATGCTGCCTGCTTTTTCGGCCCTCCATTCTACAAGAAAAAAAATTAAAATCTTTGGTGCTGCATGTTAAACTAGGTCAGAGAAATGATCTGGTATAAACTAATTTTAAAAAAGAAAAGAAGGATAGCGTGAAAGGAAGGGAAGATACATTTTGAGGTAGCATGAAAAGGTATACAAGAAGCATGTATGAACCTATACCTTCAGAAGAAAAGTTCTCATACAATCTTTATTCCCATCAAGTGCACTTTAGCCATTTAAAACAGAGTAATATAGCTGTAGCTGAGAAATTGTATACAAAATAGGAATAATACTTCTAATACTCTTTTTGTAGAGGAAAAGAAATGTTCAGAAACAAGATACGAAGGCTCAAGGTCACCTGTAGAAATTTTATTTCCTCATATGTCATCTTGCAGCCTAGTTTTTGGGACAAGTTCTGCAAGCCATATTGACAAAAATGTGTTTCTGAATATCCTGGACAGAGGCTGTTGTCATAAGCATATCCAAATTACTGTATCTACAAAGCACTGAATTAATTAGGCATGATATATTTTTGGCATGTGACTGCATAGAATGTAGCATAATGTCATGAAATCTACCAGCCTGAACTGCACTGTTTGCAGAGGTGACAGTCTCACAGGAATATTTTCAGCTCTGAATGCACACAATTTACCTTGAAAGTAAACTGCTGGCTCTCACTAATGCAACCTCTTTTCTGTCCCTCTTTTTCAATAGCCAAACCTGATAGGCTGGCTTTTTTTTTTTTTTTCTTCCAGATCACACTTTGCTGCACAATTTAATAAGAAAGAATCAAATAAGAATGCCCCAGATAAACTCCCAGAACCTGGGTAAAATCTAGAAAAGAACCTGAGAAAGCTACAGTATAATAAAGAGAAAAAGCTGGTAGATTTAATTAAATGTCATTGTATGCTAGCTTTAAAATACCAAAGGAATACATATATACCTACCTGTGTGTATGTATGTATATGTTTCATATATGTATATTTGAATTCATGCAAATGCATTATTTTTCTCCTTTATGGACTTGCTAAAGTACTTCATGCATAAAAATTTTTATGAAGGAAATGACAGTGTGTACAATGTTTAGATTAAAGAAAGAATTTAGTTTGTTTCAGAGCATAGTTCTATAGTGTGAGCAATTACTGTTTCAAGATGATGATCTCAACAATATCAACCCTGTAATTTGAAAACTAATTTTGCAACTGCTGAGCTACTTCAAACTGTGAACCTATGACCGCTGTACAGAATTGATGGTGTATTTAACTGTAGTACTAAATTTCACACTAATTGCTCTGTAAAACTTTACCTAAAAGACATCATTCCTGAGACAGGTATGTACACAGTTGTTCAACTCAAGAAAATGAAAATTCCTCCAAACTGATTACTTTATCTAAGCTGATACTAAATGTTATTAAATAATATTTTGTAATTTATGTTATTATTATTTACTAAAAAAGTGCACAATATTCCACATTTCTAATGAAAGATTTTATCAGAAAATACGTTTTACAGGAACACGTTCAATACATTCAGGAAAGAAAATTATCAAAGTAAATTGGTTTATCATCCCAATTTGAAAGAATAAATGTAAGTAATAAAAGGAAGTGAAAATGCATCACTTAACAGTATTGTTCCACGTTATTTTATACCATAGGAAACATCTAATATTCTACATATATTTTTACTGTTTTATAATATTTTAACATAGAATGTGAATCCTTCATGTTTCAGGCTGAGACAAATGTTGAAGCAATAACATTTTTCTAAGGAATGTTTATTTTGTTTTCCTACCAACTAAATTGCATAGTTTCCTCTTCTAAACTACAGTGGTACCAAGACTTCAAAGGTAACAAAGTGAATCATATTTTATTTCGTATTTGGAATCGTACTAAACAATGAGGGTCACAATGTCACTGCATGTTTTTACTATTGCTGTTACAATTATTATTAGTAACAGGAGCAGGGAGCAGCAAAAGTGTAAGCACACATTTTTGTGTTTTCTAACCATATGTAGCAAAATGATGGTCTTGGCAAGAACAGAATAAGAGAGAAATAGATGCAGCAGATGATTAACAATCTTTACACAAGTAAAAGATTTTATAGCACTGTTTAGCATGTAGTAGTCTAGGTTGCTAATAGTCTTATTAGATCCACTTCTTATCTGTTTCCAAGGCTTTCATGTGTCTCTTAACAAACTTTTTTGTTACATATTATAATAAACGATCTCAACGGATATGTACAGACATTTCAGTGAACGATAGATTAAAATAAAAAATACATTTGAAAAGCTAATGAGAAATCAGTAAAGGTTGGCTTCATTGACACAGCAAAAGTAATCGTTACCATACAGCAAACGGTAGGTTCCCTTAATGGGAAATAGGTAGATTGCTTCCAATGTATCAGAGAACAAGAAGCCAAAAGAAGGCTGTGGGAAGAGTGATATTATTTAAACAGTACTGTGAAAAATAAAACAAATTTCAAAGTATGTAGATACTGCAAGAGTGTCAGGGTCAAAGAGGAAGGACAGCTGTCATAGAGACATGAAATACTTGATTTTAGCTGTGCGGAAACAGAAAACTATATTACAGTTGTTATGAATGTAGAATGCGTAGACTCAGACAGATGTGCAAATCCAGAATAAAGGCCAAGTCATATATTTTGCACAATGTCCAGGATTCTGTGACAGAAGGTGAGTTACAGTTCTTTACAGATATTAGAACTGCAGTGGGAAGTGCCTGCTTCTACACATGCAACATCCAAAAATTGTAGTAAATCCCACTGGACTTCAGGTTTTGCTGGATTAGAAATATTCACTTCTTTTGAAAACCTAAAAATCTACTTGCAAAAGATCATCAAGACAAAGTATACTTTGTCAAACTTGTAATCCTGTAAAAGAAACTTTGCAATGTTATTTTTTTTACAGTCCACTTTATTCTCCCTGAATCCATTAAGCATTTTTTTTTGTACCAACATATGAAACTTAAATGCATTACAGAAAGTGTTATGTAACTGCTAAAGGACTCAGACATAAAAAAAAAAAAGAAAAGAAAAAAGGAGAGTCTCTATTGCTTCTAAGTAAAAAGCTTTTGTCTTGGTTGTGAATAGACAGGCAGGGAGGGACATGAAATGAAAAGGCACATTTGATGAAAAGATACATCTGAATTAGGATGAACCATCAAGATTCAAGAAGAATTACTATAAAAATGATACTGATTCAATAAACGTGTATGCAACCCATTATTTACTTTTTTAAAACAAAGATTAGAGATTTAAAAATGTACAGAATGTCATACATAAGTCTAAAAAGCATTCAAAAGGGTATTTTTTTTCAGGTAATATTTCTAGGCACATTGTCACTATGACTTGTATGAGACACTTGCATTTTTACCTGCGGGTATCTTAAGGAAGGATTTTCCCAGTGTATGTTCCAAAAAAAGAACCAACTGAGCCTTAAGGAAACCAAATAAGAAGAAAGAGTGGATAATAGCCACTCTAGTGCAGTGAGTCTGAGTGACAGACCAAATGGCTGTCTGTTAGTATGAGTAGACCAGGAAAGAAAGAAGGAAATGGAGTATAGCTGGGAAAAAAAGAAAAGCTCAGGTTTTCGAATCCTGAGTCTTGACAATTAAATGGACAACCCAGATAATGTATTAGGAAATATTGGATGAAAATGAAATCAAGGTTAAGGAATTAAATTTGTGAGAAATCATCATGGCAGAATCCATATAGTTCAAGTTGGTGATAAGGCAGAGAGAAGAAAAAACAAAGCTCTGAAAGACAAAATCTCAAAAAAGGACAGACAAGGGGAAAAGAACAGCCAAAAGATATTTTGAAGGAGAAGCTGGAAAGGGAGGGGGGAAATCCACAGTAATATGGGGTAACAGAAGCCAATTAATGTTTTCAGTGTCTTGTTAACACTGTTTTGTTGGCTAGCATGTACTATTTCAGTGCAATCTGGTTCTAACAGCCTGGAAATAACAGGTTTATCAAATTAATGAGTATTAATAATGAGATAAATCTGGACAAGAAAATCTATTGTCAGGGAAACTTGAGCTGGTGTGCTGATTTTGTCTGGGATAGAGTTAAATTTCTTCATAGTAGCTAGTATGGGGCTATGTTTAGGGATTTGTGCTGAAAAGAGTGTTGATAATACAGGGATGTTTTCATTATTGCTGAGCGGTGCTTACACAGAGTCAAGGCCTTTTCTGCTTCTCACCCCACTCCACCAGTGAGTAGGTTGGGAGTGCACAAGAAACTGAGAGGGAACACAACCAGCACAGCTAACCCAAACTGGCCAAAAGGATATTCCAGACCATATGACATCATGCTCAGTGTATAAAGCTGGGGGAAGAAGAAGGAAGGGAGCAACATTTGGAGTTCTGGCATTTGTCTTCCCAACTAACGGTTAGGTGTGATGGAGCCCTGCTTCCCTGGAGATGGCTGAACACCTACCTGCCCATGGGAAGTAGTGAATGAATTCCTTGGTTTGCTTTGCATGTGCATGTGGTTTTTGCTTTCCCTGTTAAACTGCCTTTGTCAACCCACGAGTTTTCTCGCTTTTACCCTACTGATTCTCTTGACCTTTGGATTTTTTAATTTTTTTTTTTTTGAGGTATCTTCCCCTCCTGCTACCATGTGCTCCCTGCTGCTACAAGGATTCACTTTTGTCATGTGGTCTCCCAGATATTAAGTGGTTGTTACTACTTTATGCAGACATCACTGTTTGAAACCAAATTGAGAGCACAGAGACTAATTAGGCTTGGCTACTAAAGAACATTTAGTCACAGATATATTTGATGTGGGCATGACCTCTCTGCTTCACATCAGTCATGGATGGGGGTACAGAATACCTGCTTCTGATTGGCTGAAATTCCCACAACACCTGGAGATTAGATGCCACTGTCACCATGTCACCCCTTTGCCATTAATGGGTTAGGTGTCAGGGAGCCATTTAAGCATAAACATAGTTTAACCGGGCCCAACCCTCTGCCAAACTACCATCATGGCTTGTCTTGCACTGCACTTCTGCCAAGATCAGGGCTCTGTTCTGGTGTGGTTTTGATCACTTGACTTCACATCTATCTTCTTTCCAGCTTTTTTATAGCTGGTCCACTTAAAACACACACTGCCCACAACAGGCATTGTATCCCTGAATAGCAAAATAGAAACCCTCCAGCCTGCCCTGAGACCTGAGGTACTTCTATAACATAAAAAAGTCAGTAATAGTGTAGTGACCGTAGGCTACTTATAAAAAATGCAGGTCAGCCCGACCACTCCCAGGTATCACGCTGCAGAGGTTCCCATATTAACCATCTACAATGAGGGTTCTCTTGCACACTGGAGTTCAGGGAGTTATCTGTTCTTTTGCAGTGTATTCTGCTTTGTCACTGGGTGTTGTCTTTTTCTTTACGGCATTGCTGGATTGAACAAACACAAGGTCAAATATTTTAGAAGAATGACACGTGGAGAGTTGGCTTTTTCCCCTGTTAATGCTAAGATGTTAGATTCCTCCTGTTAAATTTTATTCTAGAGTTAATGCTAAAATGTTAGATTCCTCCGGTTAAATTTTATTCTAGAGTTACACCAAGGATGCTGGTTTATCACTAATCACTGACCTTAGTTTAAACCACATCAAACAAAACTTGTATTTAAATACTATTTCTTGTGCTTTGGACACTTTCAAATCAGGCAGGAATTAGAGGAGTATGCACCTTCAAGTGCTGGCAGAGCTGCAGCAAGCAATCTCAGTTGAGAACTCTGCCACAGAGAAGGAACATTTATACTGCAAATAGCAGTAGCTCATCACAGTCATCTGTTTTCTGGTTCTGTAGCCATTTATCTGCAAACAAAACTTTGACATTCACTAAAAACCAGTAAAGAAAATGGGTCAGGTAGGAAACATAAAAGAAGACCCTACAGGACAATGTAAGGAAAGGTACAGTAGTTGACGAAGAGAACTTGGGCTCTTTGTATGACTGGGATCTATTTTCCCAAAAGCCAAAATATTCAGTTCCCGGAACAGCCTTGAAGGGTTCAGATTTACATCCTGCTACTGAGGAGATACTAAACCCTAAGTTGTCAGTGTCACTTGTCCTCCAATTCACTTAGGAATTGTTTTGAATAAAGTGAAAAATAGAGTCCCATAAAAGATTAGAGGGATGCCACCTTTAAGTATTCAAGTTAGATGTGTAGAAGCCCAGGTTCTAAGTATAATTAAAATATACAGAGATACTTCTATACTTAGTGATTCAGTTCCTTTTAAAATTCATCCCTTTGTGGTCTCTTTCGTATCAGCTGCAAAGAAGCTTGGGTATCTCCATTCCTTACTTAGATATTTCTATTAAATGGGCTGGAACTGGACTGGAAGGGTCTGATTTTTCAATGCGATACATTGATTTTGGTTATTTTTAAACTCAGTTTAGATTTTAAAGGAAAGTTTAGAGAGGGAAAGATATTTTTGCATATGTCTATGTTTATATATTCTTTAAAGTAAAAATATATGCTCTTCCTGTTAAAGGTTGGTAATGGGAGCCCTATTTTCATCTTCTTTCCTTGGAGTTTTTAAGCTATGATTTTAAGATTTGTTAACAGTCCTTTTATTGTTTTAATTATATTTCTACTTAAATCAGCAGAAGAACTCAGGCTAGCAGTGAGTGTTTCAAAAACTCTCCACCTAAAGTAACACCTAAATATAAAGCTCTGTAAGAAAATCATTATCAAGAGAGCTTAGTGAAAAAAACCACACTAAAAATTACTGCTGAGGAGGCTTGTAAAGATCATGCTGAGCAGTAGGACAAAAAGCTCAACCCATCGACAACAGCTAGAGTTAGGGAATTCACTTATCCTTGTAGGTGGCTACTTCACTCACCCCTTTTGACATTGTTCTCTTATGTCATTTGGACATATTCAGTAAGGTGATATAAGGGACAGACTTTTCCTGTGCTTATCTGCATGTAGTGTAGGTATGGAGACTTGTTACTGCTTAACAGGCTACTTTATTTGCACTTACCGAACAAGCTCAACATCTTATAAAACAAAGTGTATGGTGAGAAGGCATTCATGCCAACTAGGTAACCTCTGCTTGAAATACATCTTTCCTAATCTGCACAGTGCTATTGAAAGAGATAGTATATCATTCAAGCCTTATCCGGGCTCCTGTCTTTCCATGGTCTGGTATTTTTGAGGATTAGAGCTGACCCATTTAAGTTATGTTTTTCATAGTTAAAACTAGCACACATGTGGTCTGTACAAATGAGACATTCTCCTAAGACAGAATAGAATCAATAGCAGCTTCTTGCTTAGTCACAGTAATGAAAGCAAAATACTGTAAGATGAAAAACAGCCATTAATTTGTCAATGACTTGACTGATGAGTCACTGCAGAAACCTGTTATCCAGCTGAAAATCCAGGTGAAAATCCATTTAAATAATCAATTGTCTAATGGTCAGCAACACATGTTGAAGAATTGACAAAATGTGTCAATTGTATGTTTTTCAAGAACAAAGGGAGAAATCTAACCTAAGCTCTGGATACATCCACCTTTTTACTATACGCAGGGTAAGACAGAGCATATATACTCATGTAAGCATAACTGGTACAAAGTTTGTAGGAAGTCATAATCCAAGGTTAAAACAGACACATGGTGCATTCATGTCTCTCCTTGAATTTAGTGGAGATGGTGAGATTCACTGTGTAATGTGCTATGGAACTGTGGCCTAATACAGTTATATAATTTAATAGCTTGTAATCATTGACTTGGATGTGCTTTCAATAAACTCATATTTTCATGTTGACAACTGGTTTTGTCCAAGTTCTCACATGTGGCTATACAGCTGCACAACCTCTAGATGTGCTGGACCTCAAGCTGTTGAGAGCTTGGGTTTGCTTGCAGCTGTGGCAGTACTTACACAATAAAAAAAAAAAAAA
>NW_010518282.1:0-1697 GCF_000687285.1 Phaethon lepturus | reverse complement strand
AACTAGATACCACCATGACTGGAATTTTTTCTCAAATTCAGTTGCATTTTTCCAGACTGATTTTTGAATTTCAGTGGGTAATGTGCCGGGGTAAAGTGCCATCATCACCTTCTCTTACAATTGCTGCTATTGCAGATCGCACCCACAGTTGAGGTTTGATACAACTAAGAGCTAGAGAAATATTACTTGGAGCTACACCAAGTGCATCTAGGATTAATCGGTCAACTTTCTCCCATTGAGGTAATACATCTGATAAGAGCCATTGATGAGTTCCTAAAGCTGATAGGGAGGACTGTAAAGGATGTTCCAGTTTGTTTAGATCATGTATGGCTGTACTAAGTTTGTTTGCAAATATTTCAGCATTTATGCATTTAAGACTCCCAATCCTGTCCCGAGGGTACCAGTTACATCTCTCTCTGCTTGTTTTGAAGGGTAAGGCTCACATAACCATGCTAGCCACCCTGCATAAGACGTACTTACGTATGCTGAACAGGTTGATTTAACTGCAGAGATATTAATCTGCATTGATAGTTCTACTGGTTTGAGGGGCCATGATGGGTTAAACATCATTTGCTGTTGTCCTACATATCTGATTGCATATGGTCCAATTTCAGAGCTCAATGGGTATATAGTTTGGGTGGTCGTATAAGTAATCGGGTGGGATAGAGACTGATAGGCAGTCAGGGTAACTGTTGGAGTAGTATGAGGTTTAGGAGTAGGTGTTAGCATGATCTTTAAGGGTAGTCCGTTTCCATTATCTTTCCCTGTATCTACCCATAAGCATACTACTGCCAGAGCTGTGTCATTGAAGAAGAAGATAATGTTACAGTAAGGGCGTGAAAAGTTGCTTTCCCTTTCCTTTGTTAATTCAGAGAAATCTTTTTGCCAGTACTCCCCAGGGGAGTTTTCTTCTGCCAGTTGATCTTCTTTCTTGGATTACTGAGGGGGTTTTATAGCAATCTTTCTGCTGGGTATCAAAGCTCCAATTATTTGCTTATGTAAGGCAGCCCTTTTTGCAGCTAAGTCTGCTCTTTTGTTTCCTTGAATTATTTCTCCTTGTCCTTTTTGATGAGCTCTGCAGTGAACTATTGCCACTTCTTTTGTCTCTAGTATGGCCTGAACCAAATTTAAGATCTCTTGTCCATATTTTATACCACTCCCTTGGGCATTTAATAGCCTGCATTCCTTCCAAATAGCTCCATGAGCGTGTACAACTCCAAAGGCGTACCTGCAGTCTGTATATATATAGATTCTTTGATTTTTTCCAATTTCTAGTGCCCTTGTAAGAGCAACTATTTCAGCTTCTTGTGCCGAGGTATTCGGCGGTAAGGCTTCAGCCTCTATTTCCTCCCATAAGGTAACCATTCGGCGATAAGGCTTCAGCCTCTATTTCCTCCCATAAGGTAACCACTGCATATCCAGCTTTTCTTTCTCCATTCCATATAAAGATGCTGCCATCTGTAAAGAGTTCTAAATCTGCAATTTTCAATGACTCATCTCTCAGATCTGTCCTGCTGGCATAAACACGTTCGATAGTTCCTAAATGCTCATGTTGTAAAGGTTCCTGTTCTGCCATCGACAACAAAGTGGCAGGGTTTAGAGTTGATACTACACTTAGGGAGACATCTTCTTGATATATTAATGCGGCTTGGAATTTGTCCAGTCAGTTTGGAGAAATCCAGTGGTGTCCTTTTTGG
>NW_010518281.1:13721-14131 GCF_000687285.1 Phaethon lepturus | reverse complement strand
CAGCCAAGATGGCGGTGCCTCTGGGAAAACATACGTAAGCGTATTAAAGAAAGAGCAACGATGACAAATAGAGGAGGAGAGGGGAGGAAAAAGTAAGAAACAGCACCTCTGCAAAAGGGCAAATCACTGCATGGCAGTGAGGAGTGAGGAAAAAAAGGTGTAAGAAACAGCCCTGTGACACCAAGGTGAGAGGAGGAGGAGGGGAGGAGGTGCCCCAGGCACCAGAGCTGAAACTCTCCAGCAAGGGTAGTAGCTGCAGTGGAGCAGGTTGTCTCCCTGCAGTTCATGGAGAAGACCACACCAGAGCATGTGATATCTCCTGCCTGTAGCCCGTGGGAATACCCATGCTGGAGAAGGCAGGAAGTGTGAGGAGGAAGGACTGGCAGAGAGGAGCTGTTATGGACCGAACA
>NW_010518281.1:0-13690 GCF_000687285.1 Phaethon lepturus | reverse complement strand
TCACCCAGCAGAGAGGTAGAAGGAAGAGTCAGGAATGAAGCAGTGAAGCTGAGCCTGAGAAAAGGGGGGGTACGGGGGGGAGGTTTAAATTTTGTCTCTGTTTCTCACCATCCAACTTTATTTTATCTGACAGTTAGTCTTCCCCAAATCAAGCCTGGGTTTTTTTGTGATGGTAACTGGTAAGTGATCTCCCTGTCTTCATCTCAGCCCACAAGATTTTTCATCTCATTTTGTCCTGTTGAGGAGGGGGAGTGCGAAAGTGGCTGGGGGGGCCTCTTGCAGCCAGTCAATATCAACCCGCCACAATTTCCAACTGAATACTTAAACACATGCACACTTGTGTGTGTACACATATATATGTGATCATTTATGAACTGTATATCTTGTATGTTTAGAACTTTATTGTGACTTGCCCTTCCCTGTGCATTATTAATCACTGAGATGGAGGACCTTCTGTTCTGATGGACCAACAACAATTCATTTTCTCATGAATCATGGGAATTAAATTTCTGTGAAAAGCATTGTTTTTCTGAACTTCTGAGTATACAGTATCAAATATTATTCACACACTTACAAACAGATTCAGAGAAATTTTAATCTGTGAGACATGACTGGAGTCCACTATGGACTTGTTTACACTGCCTGTGTATTAGAACAACATCCATGCATTTACCAATTTACATCCATCTGTTCAGCTAGTATGGGAGTAAGACTTTTTGATCCGTAATTTTTCTTATGCCTTGGGACAAATTGGTATTGCCTTGCTACGTGATGTTCCTTAGTATCAATATTACTTTTAATTACATGTTTCAAGTTTCTGCTAATCATTTATAACTTTGATTATTATGTTTTCATAGAACATTTCCATGAATACCATCAAGTATGGCTATTTTTTCCACTCTTTTCTTCATGTATTTTATCACAGAATCATAGAACAGTTTGCGTAGGAAGGGACATTTAAAGATCATCTAGACCAACTCCCCTGCAATGAGCAGGGACAGCTTCAACTAGATCAAGTTGCTCAGAGCCACGTCCAACCTGACCTGGAATGTTTCCAGGGATGGGGCATCTACCACCTCTCTGGAAAACCTCTTCCAGTTCTTCACTCTGCTGGATGCAAAGTAGTGATTCTGCCCCTCTACTCTGCTCTAGTGAGACCCCACGTGGAGTCCTGCATCCAGCTCTGGAGCCCACAGCACAGGAAAGACATGGACCTGTTGGAGAGGGTCCAGAGGAGGGCCACAAAAATGATCAGAGGGATGGAACAGCTCTCCTGTGAGGACAACCTGAGAGAGTTGTTGTTGTTGAGCCTGGAGAAGAGAAGGCTCTGGGAAGACCTTATTGCAGCCTTCAAGTACTTAAAGGGGATCAGTAAGAAAGATGGGAACAGATCTTTTACTGGGGCCTGTTGTGACAGGACAAGGGGTAATGGTTTTAAACTAAAAGAGGGTAGATTTAGACGAGATCTAAAGAAGAGATTTTTGACAATGAGGGTGGTGAAGCACTGGCACAGGTTTTCAGAGAGGTGGTAGATGCCCCATCCCTGGAAACATTCCAGGTCAGGCTGGACAGGGCTCTGAGCAACGTGATCTAGTTGAAGATGTCCCTGCTCATTGCAGGGGGGTTTGGACTCGATGACCTTTATAGGTCTCTTCCAACCTGAACTTTTCTGTGATTCTATGATTCTAGACATCCCTACAAAAGCAGTAAGAAAAAAATCACATAGATGTTTCTTCTTAACAATGTTTGTATTTAGAGTTTGATTCATCTTTTCTAACTTCAGTTTCTTAATGGTTAGGCACTTTAGTCACTTGCACTCCTCCATGGTTAATAGAGACAGACAAGTATCTCCACAGGATGATCCATACCATCTCTCTTTGATATTTCTCTGGCTTTTCTTTAACCATGAATGAGATTTCAACTGAAAATCAGTGCCTCATTTTTACCTTGGACTAATTGCAGAGCTTTTAGCTTATCTATCTGATTTCCTGAAGGGCACATCATTTGAATGAGTCGCAGTGAGCAAACACTTTAAAACAATATTTTTGTAATTTACACTTTTTTTCAACTGATTTTGAAGTGTGATTTAAGACATTGGCTTGGCCAAACCAAAAATATTTTTTGTCTGTATAGCCCAATGACTTTGAAGTTCAAGAGTGAACAACATGGAGGAGATTCACGGTTGATCTGAACAATGCCATAAGTCTGGAGAAGGGTATTGAGTTAGGTGGTAATATACTGAGACTACAGAGATAAGTTTTAGAAGATGGCCATTTCTCTTCTTCCAGGGACTTTATGGGATAGATTGATTTGCACCCAAAGTCTTTGACTTAGATCCCTTTTCTCTCCTAGGCCTAAGATAGCTTTGATTTTTTAAAGAAATATAAAGTTTAATGTGCTTTCCTGGGTGATGAGATATCAAGGGGATACAGCATATGTGGATCTCTGACTTTGAGAGAACTCTTTATTGATGGTAATCTGCCTTGCTAAGAAGTTTACATGTTTAGTATTTATATTAGATTTGAATACAATTTTAGTATTATGCAATTGTTCTTTCTGACTAGTACACTTTAAAGAAAAAATCTGATTCCAAGAATAAAAATGGAAAATATTTTCTATTTCATGGTGTTGTTTTTTTATTGTGTGGGGTTTTTTTATTAAATGAATATTCAATTATACACTCATTGGATTAATTTTTTTATTTATTTTGTACTGAACATTTGTCATGGTTAGCATACAGATGCAGGCGTATGCACTCTTGCATATGATTCAAAGGATAACTGTACTGTATTTGTAAGCATAGCTAGAAACAATAAATCACTGACAGGACTTAACATCCTCCATGGAGAAATGAAAACATTTTGGGCCACTAGGAATTGCTAAAATGCCATCATTTAATCACATGCAGCATTTACCCACAATTCCCGCAAAAAGTACCTTTCTCCAAGATTAGAGAAATAATGTAACAGAAAACTAAAGGAATGCCAATTCTTTTAAAAAGTTTTTTATATATATTCTCATTGCATTATAACCCATCAAAATAAGGACTATCTTCAAGATAGGGTATCATTCATTTGAAATATTATCTGATTCTTCTTCTATTTGATGACGTTCTGGATGGCTGATTTTTCCCCTACAAACATAGATCTATTTGTGCATCAGAGGTAAAAGCTGACAGCAATGATCAATACATGTAAATTACAGGCAAGTTTCCAATTAGGCTGAGCTATATCCTAAGAATTAGGAGAGTCCCTGTAATTTTGTTCTTTACATGAAAATCTACATTAGTTTTGTAACTCAGGGCTTTGAAATTACTATAGAATAGGGTTATTAAGTAGAACTATATGAAATGTCAAGTATCTTTTTCACCCAGCTTTCTGAGAGAGATGTTTTAACATGAAGTGAATCACCATAACTTACAGTGAGCTTGTGACATGCTGGAAAAAACATAAATACTGAAGGATGAACTTCCATTTACGCAGACCCATATTTAAGGAGATATCTAAATTGAAGAATATTCATCTGAATAATGAAGTAGTCTGTAATTCTATTGTTTGTGTAAGAGCATGTGCCTTTAATGTGATTTCAGGATTTTGTTAGGCAGGAACTTTGAATTCTGAGAAATAGCTGGTATCTGATGTGACACTTTGTAATCATGTTATGTAAGAAAAGTGAAAAAGGGAGAATTTTCCAGACATCTTAAAAGAAGTCTTAAGTGAGATATGAATCTAATTTACATTTTTAGAAATAGTTGAAGAAACTGGACTCAGCCGTGTAATTATGCCAGTGTAAATTGGCAAATAATCATGTGTCATATGATTATGATAGCCTGGATAATCTCTTCCTTTGTGTCTTGCATTGACAAACTCACTTTAGGTCTCCAGTGGGCTGAGATTTCTGCTAACAGAAAAAAAGGTAATACAATGGGATTTCTGAATCTTAAGTCTCATTCCAAGCCTCTCCTCACCATTTATGTCTTTCTGAAAATAGGACCCAGGCTCCTAAGTTTGTTAGTAACTCTTGAAAATGTTGCTCATTGTTTGGGTTTTGAGGTTTTGTCGGGGATTTTTTGTTTGGTTGGTTTTGTTTTGACTGTATGACACCTTTCCTTCATATACTCTTTATATACATACTCAAATGACTTGTTTTCATTCAGATAAAATGAGATCCAAAAGATGTTATTCTTCTTACATTTACTCTTCCTTTTATTCTTTTCCCTTATTCTCAAATATAAGACTTAGAAATATTTTCTTTTGTCTGCACATGTATAAGCACACAGAAACCACAGTACAAGTTTACAAATGAATTAAAATACCTGCCAGCCAGCCAAAGTAATTTAATAAAGCCATCTGAGGTACTTTTTCTTCTTGTTTTCCACAGTGTTAGTCTGACAGCAATTATTTAAAGCTAAAAACTAACATTTAGTGTAATGATCAATAGCAATTGTTTTATTTCTTCTTCCTTCTAAAAACTTTTTTCATGATAATTTTATAACTCATTTTCCTGTCCTTCTGTTCCCAAAAAGAGCTTCCAGCTGCTGTGCTTAGCCAGCGAGTCATGTTATTGAATAACTGTGGAGTACATCAGCACAAAATATAAACTTAAGTTCAGGTAAAAAAGCTTCAATTTTCTATTCAGTCCAGTTTTCATCCCTTTCAGAATGTGCACTTAGCAAATCTCTGTTTATAAACCCAGGGTTTTGTTCAGTTTTGCCATTATTACTCAAAGTATGATGATCTGTTCTCTCTACTGAATGTCAGCTAACTATTCAAGGACATAGTACATGCAAATTTTTGTTGCAGACCGAACAGAACTAAATCAATTCAGAAAGAATATAAGGAAAAAATCAGTATGGAAGTCTAACAGTTATACTAATTTCCCCTAACTGAGCATGTTGCACACTCAGGATCCTTGTGGCCACATTTGCATAGACTTCTAAACCTCTTATTCTAACTCTTTGTACCTCAGAATTACTGAGCAGAATTACTTTTCCTTCTTCTGATTTCCCAGGAAAAAGACTCTCTGTGCCAGAGACTATTTTATTGCTTTCACAAAAAATCTGCTGCTGTGCTAGATTGAAGATGGTGCTCTCTTTCAAAGGAAAAAAAACCACAACCCAACAAAATCCCTTAGTGTATTCAGAGTAAATGATATGGCTGAAAAGATTGTCTTATAAGGCCTAGCAGGCACATAAATCATTTAGATTAGATACGGTTGGAATTACATAACGATCTTCAGTAAATTTTCACTTTTTTCTTCTAAGCCACTAAGCTTCCAAATGTTGTGATTGGTTAAGAAGTCTTCCACTTTCCCACTCATTTAAATACTTCCCATTCTGGCAATGGATGGAGTGAGCTCTTAACGGGCATGTAATTATGTCTGTAGGGAAGAGGACATGAATATTGGTCTTGATTTACTGTGGTTGCTCATTTAATTTAGAATTAAACAGGACTTAATCAGCAAACGGTTAGGCAGAACTGAAATTTGCATTGAAGACTTTTCTTTTTTGTATCTTTCAGTAGCCTAATCTATGTGACAAATGGAAAAAGTTAATTAAATGTTTGTTAAAAATTCTGAAAAAAATAGAAAATTTTTTAGTATCACTCTAGTTTTACAGCAACCAGACCTGAAGCCATTTTCCTGTTTATGAAATTCCTTTAAAAATGTAACTTTGTTTTCAAAATTTCCTTTTTGAATACTTATTCACTAGTTTCTTAGTTTGGGACCTGACTGCGGGAGTGTCACGAGCCAGACTGGAATAATCCAGACAAGTGAATTCTAATACCCTGCCCTGTGGCTTTCTGCAAAGAGGCACATTAATGAGGTTGGAGCACATTGTGCTGGCTCCCTAAAACAATTGGCACTCAGCACTCATAGCATGGGTTAATCAAAGAGTAACAAGAATTTATTTAGAGTTTCATGCTATATAGACACTGTTGTCCCAACACTATTTTCAAGGAGAAACTTTTTAGAACATATGTCTTAAATCAGAGAACCTATTTGTACTACATCTGGAGTAACATCCCTTAAGTCTCTTAAAAATCACATGGTTTTCTTGCTTCAGAGAGTGATTTTGCAAGAGCAGTCAGAGTCAATGTTCTGCGATAGGCCAGGCAGATCAGTGTACTTCTAACATACTATTGCTAGCAGGACATTTGAGTGGCCTGGAGAATACAGAAGGGAAGTAAATTGTCTGGGAGCCAGTCCATGTTCCCATGTCCTTTGAAGACCACTCTTTAAGAGCAGTGTGGAGCAAGCACAGCAACCCCTATTCCTCATCTATTTGTTATCAGCCCCTGACTTCCATGTACAACATGGTAGTCCCTCAGTCTCTTTTTACTCCTGGACAAATTGAATCACTTTGTTCTTTAATGTATTTGTTATTAACATCACTCATAATCAGGGCCAACTCACCATCAGCGCCATTTAATCAATGATGTTTTAAGTATTAACATTTCCTGACGACTTTATGTTTGTTCCTGTTTTCATCCATCTCTGTTTTGTATATATTCATTAATCCAAGAACAAGGCATCTTGGGAGTAGAAAGGGAATTGCTTTTAAACCATGCACAAAAATGTTTTCACTTTGCTCATTTCAAACAGTAAAGCTGTTAAATGTGTTTTCAAGAAAGTTGCTCAGGTGGATCTGGATGGAGGACAGTGGATTTATATGTATGGAATTTGGTCTGTGAGTATGGCAGGCACCATTCCTCACAGGCTGTTTACAAGCTCTTCCTATGCTGTGTCTGAAGTGATTTTCTCTGCATTTTCACTCTATTCAAGAATGGAGTAAAAAAGCATAGTGTATGTGTGTATGTGCTGGGGGCTGAGGTGAGTGCAGTACACACTTGTTCTGATAAACCAAAATACAGCTGGTAAATCTAAATATAGGCATATCACCCTTGCCAGAGTCTTTTTCAAGATGTTATGTTTCACTTCGTATCTATTATATTAATCCCTTTTTTCCCATAAGTGTTATATTTATTATCTGTCCCTGAGAGTAACGCAGGCACATTTCTTGGTCACTCAGAAGTTCAAAAGTATTATTGATCTCACATAAAAACTCTCCTGAGGCACTTGCATGAAACAGTCTTTTAAAGGAGGAGATAGATAATGTACTACATAGTAGATGGCAGGTACTTTCTGGCCTGAATCCACACATACTCTTTAGAAGGGGTATGAATACTTTTCAAACCAGATGATCTTCTGGAAGAATTATTGGACAACAAAAGCTCAAGCAGAGCTGTTAAAAATTCACTGTCTTTGGCTTGCAGGATCCATACAAAGGTTATATTCAGTTTCTATTCCTGTAACATTTGCACCCAGCCTTTTTATGTTCATTAGAAGCTCACAACTTGATCAAATTCAGCCAAACTGCAGATTAACTTGGTTTGTCTTTGAATTTAGCTTCTTTCTGTATATGTTGTATTACAAAATGAATATATAAAACAGTCCTTGTTGTTAAAAACTAATATACGCTAAAATCAAATGTTTTGCTTGCAAATGGCATTTATATTGTTCCTTCAATATCCCTTCCAGTGAATTTATGCTGAAATTTCATTTTTTAGCCACAAAAAATAGAGCCATGCTAACAATATTTTAAGGCTTCAACTGTAAAAAACTGTGTCTTGCCATGGTTTTCCAGAGGCACAGAGGCCACTTAGAGAATATCTCAGGCACTCTAAGTATAACTACCTTTCCTACAGCACGGTCACGATTAGAAATACAAGTCTCAAAACAAGGGCTACATGACAAGACTGCACATGACAGTCTAATGTTGAGCTTTTACAACCTTGTAACAAATAGTTTATTACAACAATTTAAGCTTTCTGAAGCTTTGTGTAAATTATTGTACTCCATAGAACCATAGAATAATTTGAGTTGGAAGGAGCCTTTAAAGGTCATCTAGGTGAGCCCCCTTGCAATGAACAGGGATGTCTTCAATGAGATAAGATTGCTCAGACCCTCATGCAACCTGACCTTGGGTGTTTCCAGGGATGAGGCAGCTACCACCTGTCTGGAAAACCTCTTCCAGTGCTTCACCACCCTCATTATCAAAAATCTCTTCCTTAGATCTAGTCTAAATCTACCCTCTTTTAGTTTAAAACCTTGTTATACCTTGTCTTATTGTAACAGGCCCTACTCAAAAGTCTGTCCCCATCTTTTTTACAGGACCCCTTTAAGTACTGGAAGGCTGCAATAAGGTGTCCCCAGAGCCTTCTCTTCTCCAGGCTCAACAACAACAACTCTCTCAACCTGTCCTTACAAGAGAGGTGTTCCATCCCTCTGATAATTTTTGTGGCCCTCCTCTGGATCTGCTCCAACAGGTCCATGTCTTTCCTGTGCTGAAGATTCCAGAGCTTCATAGAAGTGAGGCTGTGTTTTGGATTTGGGATAAGAAAATTATGATAATGTGCTGATGTTTTGAGTTGTTGCTAAGCAGTCAAGGACAGTCCAGCTTCTCATTCTGGCCTGCTAGCAAGAAGGCTGGGGGTGCATGGGAAGCTGGGAGGGGACCCAGCCAGGACAGGAGACCCAGGCTGGCCAAAGAGATATTCCATACTATATGGACGTCATGCACCGTATCTAAAGTTGGGATGAAGAAGAGGAAGGGGTGGAGACACATTCAGAGTTACAGCGTCTGTCTTCCCAAGAAACCATTACACGTGATGGACACCTGCTTCCCTGGAAATGGCTGAACCCCTGCCTGCCCATGGGAAGCAGTGAATGAATTCCTTGTTTTGCTTTGCTTGTGTGTGCGGCTTTTGTTTTACGTATTAAACTGTCTTTATCTCAAACCACGAGTTTCCTCACTTTTACTCTTCTGATTCTCTCCCACATCCCACCGTGGGAGAGTGAGTGAGCAGCTGCGTGGGGTTTAGTTGCTAGCTGGGGCTAAACCACAACAATGCAGGACTCCAGGTGGGGTCTCACCAGAGTGGAGCAGAGGGGCAGAATCACCTCCCTCGACCTGCTGGCCACCCTTCTTTGGATGCAGCACAGGAGACGGTTGGCCTTCTCGGCTGCAAGCACACATTTCTGGCTCATGTCCAGCTTTCCATCCACCAGAATACCCAAGTCCTTCTCACCAGGGCTGCTCTCAAGCCCTTCATCCTCCTGCCAGTATTGATACCGCGGGTTGCCCTGACCCAGATGCCCTGCACTTAGCCTTGTTGAACGTCATGAAATTCACACGGGTCCATTCCTCGAGCTTGCCCAGGTCCCTCTGTATGGCATCCTGTCCCTCAGGCATGTCAATCACACCACTGAGCTTGGTGTCATTTGCAAATTTGCTGAGGATGCACTCGGTCCCACTGTCTGTGTCATTGTTGAAGATATTAAAGAGTGCTGGTCCTAGTACAGACCTCTGAGGGACACCACTTGTCACCGATCTCCATCTGGACATTGAATCATTGACCACTACTGTCTTGAGGCGAATATCCAACCAATTCCTCATCCACCCAACAGTCTACCCATCACTCATCCACCGAATAGTCCATTACTCCAGTAGTAGCTAGTCCATTTTCTATGCCTTGTCCATTAAAACTGGATGATTTTTTTATATTTTTTGTAGCTGGCAGGCAAATCTCTGGCACAATGATATTGTTTTTCCTCTTACTTATTTCACAGGGAATTTTAAAGTTGTTTTACTATAATTAACAAATACTAATACAAAATGCTATGTGTAGCAGATAAATATATATAAAGGAGTAACAATAAGAATAAAAATAATGTGTTACAAAATCACCTCATTCTACCTGCAGATGACTCTAACCCAAATAGACCATGTTGTTATAGGTTCAGTGACTCATACTAATGGAGATGTCTGTTAAACTGTTGTGCAGAATGATGGATAACCTTTACTTGAAATTTTGATGGAGACACTTGATCAGATGTTTATATTGTACTCGTGCCATGGAAACTAAGTATCCATTTTATTCTCACCCAAATTCAGACTGCCAAAAGCTAGATCACCAAGTCTGAGTTAATGGCGCTACACTCCCTTTCTGAATGAGAATGGTCAGAAATAATTACAAGTCCTCTCATTTATCTTAGGGTCTTCTTTTAGGAGGTGATAGATGATCTAAAAGAAATGCATATGTCTTTTCAGTGCATATAAATGTAAATTAGATTAGAAATAAATAACTAATTTTAAAACTTTTAGGTTAAAGCAGATAGCTGCTATGCTAAGAATGTTTCACAATTAAAAAAATGTCTAAATTCTTTGCTAAGGACCTTACAATGTATGCATGTGTCCACTGAATGTGAATTTACACAATGGATTAAAGCATACTTTAACACAGATATCCTTCTGATATTTTAATGACTGTTATTAAAAGATTTTTTCTACATCATAACACTTGAGCTGATTTATTTAGATCAGATAAATTATTACTTGTGAGTTTAATTCACTTTTATAAATTGAGAATGCTTGCATGTTTTAAGTTGAAGTAGTAAAATTAGAGCTGAAAAAATAATTCATAACTGTTAATTTATTTGACACATTTTGCCTTTTCTTTTTTTTTTTTTGAAGATTATCCCCCACAAATGATAATAGGAAACACGTATCTTCCATGAACTGAATTGAAGTACAGATAAACCTAGCAGCAATTTTTCAAAAACTTTCATATTTAAAATTAGTGATATGTTGTTTAATTCTGATTGCATCTTTGGGTTACCTGCTGCTGTTCCTGTCATTTTCTTTAGGACATGTATTGCAAAAGCATGGGTTTTCTACTACTAAATTATAAGTCAAATGTTACAGGACCAAAACCAGTAATGTACTTTGCTTTTGCTGCTCCAGTTCAAACTGAGTGGGGATAGTCTTTTTGATGTGACAAGCATATAGGGCAACATGGAAAAATATTTTAAAGTTTTATTTCAGATTATTATAAAGTAGTTGTGATTAACTGTATGCTTAATTTGATTTTATTTTAATTTACTTTAACTCACTCCTTTCACCCCATACCAGTAATAAGTTTCTTAAAAAATGTTCCTACTGAAGCGACCATGAAAGCATTAGACTGTTTTATAGAATTAAGGTCTTGAGAATTGTCAAAACTGACATTTTTTTCTCCATGAGTTATTGATTTTTCTGTACAGTTGCAGTCACACCTTCCTAAACAGAATAATCTCTGTAACGTCATGACCAAACTCTGCTTATGTTCCTTTTTGTTGTAAGCTAATAAACATCTTAAGTATTTTAAACTTTATTGCTCCTAGTCTTAAAGTAACACCAACAGAGAGATTTGTTTTATTTTGTGGCAAACCATACCAGGATGACTGATTGAAAAGAATAACAGCTAGTATTCTTTTGCTGGGGTAGTTTTCAGCTGGATCTTTTCCCTGAATAATTCACTAGATAACAACTGAAATGTTTGTTGCAGTACAGAAAAGCAGAAAAAGCAGAAGTGGAATGACTGTCAGTGAAAGGTGATGCAGACCATTTCTCTTAGTAACAGCGTTGTTTTATACCAGTGTCATTTTATACTTAAATTGTTCACTGGACGTCAGTGTGAAATGCCAGTACTGTTACTGAGGAGCCTGTCTGCTGGCAGGCTCAGATGACCTTAAAGGTAAAAATAAAGCAGTAGATTTGGTTTAGTATATAGGACAGGATATAGTGCTAGGATTCGTGTCAATCAGCTTTTGATGTCCACCAGCTACAGAATGAGATTCTTCTGAGCTGAAGATCCTAAAATTTAGATATCTGCATGTAAATATCCAAAGATATGCTGAGTGACTGAGCTTTCGTTGACAGCAATGCAGATGAATGGCTCAGGTTTCTTGCCTAATTGTAGACATCTGAAATGCTGCTTGAAAGTAGTCTTAAAATACTTCGCTGCCACTGCAGAAAGGCACATGGATTTTGTGTCTGTAGCTTTCAGGCTTGGCAAGATGTGTAGGGAGTTTAGAGGCTTCATTTGTGTGACAGATGTAAGTTATTTTAGTGTTGATGTCAGCCTTGTCCATGATTTCTGTATGCAGTCAAGACTATTTCCATTTCTAGTAAATGGATTTTACTTACAGTACAATTTTTCTCTTTTAAGGCAAAGTCTAATATGGGTCAAATGAACTGTGCTCTCCATTGATTGCAAAGGAATTCTAGACAGCTAGCTTGGAGGTCAAGTTGGGTGAGAGAAATGTGACACGACATGTCCTTTCAGGTGGAGTGTCCCTGACATAAATTATAAGATTCAGAGTATGGAAAATAGTAAAATCACACATTCTTTCTGGCATGTTGTAGCATTTCTTATATTTCAAAGAGTTGTCTCCAAATTCTCCGAAACCAGATCATTCACATGGAAACAGGTGACTAGCTTCAGACACACAAATTTAAACATGTTGGACTTGAAATACAAAATAAAAACCTCAGAATCAATCTCAAAATGATCTGAGTGCCCAGCCACTGAAAACTAGAGCAGAATAAGTCATGCTGTAATGTTTAATCAGTTTCTCATTATATGAGAATGAAAAGTTGAGTGGCTTCTGGTTAAGATCACAGAATGATAGAATCATAGAATAGTTTGGGTTGGAAGGGACCTTTAAAGACCATGTAGTCCAACCACCCTGCAATGAGCAGGGACATCTTCAAGTAGATGAGGTTGCTTCACAACCTCGTCCAACCTGACCTGGAATGTTTCCAGGGATGGGGCATCTACCACCTCTCTGGGAAACCTGTGCCAGTATTTTACCACCCTCATTGTGAAAAATTTCTTCCTTAGATCTAGTCAAAAACTACCTTCTTTTAGTTTAAAACCATTACCCCTTGTCCTATTGCAACAGGGCCTGCTCAAAAGTCTGTCCCCATCTTTCTTACAGGCCCCCTTTAAGTACTGGAAGGCTGCAATAAGGTCTCCCCAGAGCCTTCTCTTCTCCAGGCTCAACAACAACAACTCTCTCAGCCTGTTCCATCCCTCTGATAATTTTTGTGGCCCTCCTCTGGACCCTCTCCAACAGGTCTTTCCTGTGCTGTGCTGTGGGCTCCGGAGCTGGACACAGGACTCCACGTGGGGTCTCATCAGAGTGGAGTAGAGGGGCAGAATCTCCTCCTGACCTGCTGGCCACACTGCTTTGGATGCAGCCCAGGAGATGGTTGACCTTCTCAGCTGTGAGCGCACATTGCCAACTCATGTCCATCTTTTCATCCACCAGGACCTTCTCGGCAGGGCTGATCTCAATCCCTTCATCTGTCAGCCTGCTACAGATACTGGGGGTTGCCCCCTACGCAGGTGCAAGACCCTGTACTTGGCCTTGTTGAACCTGATAAGGTTCACACAGGCCCAGCCTCATGTCCAGGTCCCTCTGGAGTGCATCCTGTCCCTCAGGCATGTCAGCTGCACCACTCAGCTTGGTGTCATCTGTGAATTTGCTGAGGGTGCACTCGATTCCACCATGTATGTCATTGATGAAGTACTGGTCCAAGTACGGTCCCTGAGGGATACTGCTCATTACCGATTTCTATCTGGAAATTGAGTCATTGATTGCTACTCTCTGGAAGTGACCATCCAACCAATTCCTCATACCCCTACCACTCCACCCATCAAATCCATATTGCTCCAATTTAGAGAGAGGATGTTGTGGGAGATCATGTCAAAGACCTTTTAGAAGTCCAGAGAGATGACATTGGTAGCCCTTCCCTTGTTCACTGATGTGGTAACTCCATCCTAGAAGGCCACGAGGTTGGTCA
>NW_010518280.1:48088-53982 GCF_000687285.1 Phaethon lepturus | reverse complement strand
CTGCCCTAGGTGATCCTGCCTTGGCAGGAGGTTTGGACCAGATGATCATCAGAGGTCCTTTCCAACCCCTACCATTCTGTGATTCTGTGATAGCTATAGACCTTTTATTGTTTAAAATTGTGTGATGTGTTTTTATATTCTACACAGGAAATATGAGATACACTGTAGAAACTTCTTTTTTGAACTGAAGCAAAAGATATGTGAGAATGTAAGAACACAAGTTCTTAAAATTTTCACAAAAAATTACTTTCCTTCTACCATCCTAACACTAAGACTTGTCACACTTTGCCCCCAGTTATGAAAGTCAGACTTAAAAAAACAAAACAAAACAAAAAATTTTTAAAAACACCCAAAAACCTCCGCACACACTGGGTGTGTTACTTATAGTCACCACGCAACTTTTTGCATGGTGTGGTGCTACGTTGAATTTCCGTTTGAAATAGTTTTAAAAAATTTCAAGGTCAGAGACATCAGTCCTACCATTCATAAGATTACAACCACCATATAATTCATAAATTTGTCACAAATTTTCCTCAACAAGACCGTCAATTCTTAAAGCACATTTATATCATAATAGTCCTCTCAGAAAATAAGATCTATTCAGATGACCTCCTCTGACTGGAAAGAAGAGGTTCAATTAAATAACTTGTCTGAGCAGCAAAAGCCATTACCCAGAACACAATGCTTGCTGAAATCATTTGTGACATCCCCATTTCCAAGATTTTGGATAAGAAGATTCTTGCATTACTTTTACCCCTTCCCCCCAAAAGGCAACAACTCATTGGTGTCAGAAGTTTTAAAATAATTTATTCAAGGTCAGGTTGGACGGGGCTCTGAGCAACCTGATCTAGTTGAAGATGTCCCTGTTCATTGCAGGGGCATTGGACTAGACCTTAGAAGGTCCCTTCCAACTCAAGGATTCTATGGTTCTGTGATCTAAAAGCAGCTGCTATCTTTAAAATCTTACAGATTTGGGGATTTAAATGGTTTATGAAGCAGACAATATAGTGATGACTGTCTGCAGCCCAGCAAGGCCCGAGACAGTTTGAAACTGAACAGGAAGAATCACACCTGGGATAGGTAACATGGGACATATTAGGCAAAAGAACTTGAAAGAACCGTAATCATTCAAGTTGCTTGAACACTCAAGATCTATATAGAAAAACATAACAAAACCTTTATCCAAACTAACATTTTGGCCAAAGCGTAATACATTCAATACATTGCGATACAGCCTCTCATAGTACTAGAAACAAATCTGTAATGAATTTAAAAAAAAAAAAAAAAACAGAGAAAAAGACAAGCCAGCTGACTCCATTGGTGACAGTCACAAACTCCTGAGGATAATTGTTTCAAAAATATTCCTCTAGGAGATTAAATACAGGGTCCACAGACAACCTTACAGCAATTATGGTTCACTCACATTCAGAAACACTATCCTAAAAAATCTTGTCCAATATCATGAGTATTTGATTTTAGGAGATAGATTCCACAAACACCAAAATATCTGCTTGGGCACATATTAGAAGGTCTTTTCTTTTGTAAGTGAGGAGTAGAACCTCTGAGATTAACAAAACAGATCCTTCCCGTCAACAGCAGATGTATTTAAATGTGGCCAAACACACATTTGCATTAACATAAGTCACAAGTTGTTTTGTGAACATACTTTAGGGTGAAGTGGCTTTTTTCCCTCTTAGACAAAGTTTAGCATTGGGAACTTATAGAACAATATAGAACAATCTAGAGCAATATAACATTAATTTGTAATGTAAATGACACCACTTTCTACCCAGTCAGAAGCATTTGATCCCATTGTCCCAGAAGTATCATCCCAAGTCACAGATTAATGTAAAATCCTGGGAATGAAAAAATGAGGCCTTGACCGTCCCACTGTTTTCAGTTTTGCGTAAAAGAGTTCAGATGTTATGCAGCAGGGTAAGAAAGAGGGCTCTGACCCCTCCCAACATTTATTTCAGTGTCAGTTAGGGTATTAACAGAATGGTGCTTGTGACTGGGCTGCACTGAGCTGTTTCAGTGAAGCAAGAGTGTAATAAATGCAGCTTAATTTATTGGTTACATTTTTCTTACAGCTAATACTTGTTACTGACAGAAACTCAATTTGTACTGCAAGATCTTTAGGTTAGAGACTATCTTTTCCATTACATATTTTTAACATGCAGGAAAAAAGCTTGAGCTTCAGAACAGAAATGACTGCAACAGCAGCAAACAGAGCCTGCTTGTGAACCAGCTTGACATTTGCTCTAGACAGCTATTTCAGAGCACTGCTGTTTAACTTTGGACCACGTGATTAGAGTCATAATAAGTATTTACAGAGGGAGCCTCTGCTGGCTTTACATCATGTCCAAAGCAAATAAATGACAGGTATTTCTACATCACATTTTCCAAATAAATATTTTTCCATTCTTTGGAGTGATGGAGACAAGGGGGAAGAATGAAAATGCCCCTTCCCAACCAATTTCTCCAGTCTTGCTCTCAACCATTTTTAAGAGTTCAACATTTCTTTATCAATTGTGCCAACCAACACTAGCCTGGTAAGTTTAGCATTATGAAGAGTTAGATAGTGCTTCACGTTATGGAGCTGTAAATATCAATGTTACTCTTGCCGGCCTTTTCTAAAATGAATATGACAAATTTGATTTTTTATATGTAGCATAATACAACATCAGGTTGAACAGCTGGATAGGCTAGAGCAGAGCTTC
Organism: Phaethon lepturus; assembly: GCF_000687285.1. Classification (NCBI taxonomy): domain Eukaryota; kingdom Metazoa; phylum Chordata; class Aves; order Phaethontiformes; family Phaethontidae; genus Phaethon; species Phaethon lepturus. Next base: position 51,262 of record NW_010518280.1, on the reverse strand, counting down.
AACTGATTACAAGGTTTTCTGAAATATTAAATCAGAAATTTATTTACAATATAAGCTATTTCTTTCCTGTTATAGTCAAAAATCTGAAAGCTTGAATAGATCTCATTTTTTAAAAAAATATATACTTGTGCATGTGGAGGTTGTGTGTATATAAGTACACAAACTTTGCAAGTATACAACCTCTCACACATCTCACATACACATGCACAGAGATCACTGAAAGTAGATGTTTGGGGTTCGTTGGGTTTTTCTTTAATTTCAAGGAGGTTTCAAGATGTCTGTCAACTTTCTGACTCAGCACCCTTCCACAACCTCTTGTAAATTATTCTTAGGTTTTATCCTGTCTGAAATCAAACATAGGATAGCATAGCATAGCATAGGTTCAGCTGGAAGAGATCTACAATGAACATCTAGTCCAACTGCCTGACCACTTCAGGGCTGACCAAAAGTTAAAGCATATTATGAAGGACATTGCCCATCTGCCAAAGAAGCGTCCTTTCCAAGTGGAGGAGAAAGAATACTAGTGCCAAGGCTAGATCTGGAAGAGCAGAAAGGAAGCCTGTGCTTGAGGGCAGCAGCATGGTCACCTTTCCCTGTCTGCTTTCCAGCCAGGCAGCCCACCACACGTGCTGGTACCTGGCGTTATCCCTCCCCGGGTACAGGACTTTGCACTTCCCCTTGTGGGAAGTGCACTTCCCCACTTCCTGGGGCTCCTGCCTTGGCAGGGTACAACCCTAGGCTGATGCAGAGAACAGTACCGGGTTGTGACTCTGTGCAGGAGGAGGGATTTGGGTGCTGCTGCAACGAGGCTGCAGCCATCAGTGCTGGCTGGCAGGAGAGCAGAGACGCGTGATGTGGTGGTGGAGGGTGCGGTGAGGAGGAGGCCAGGCCTGGACTGCTGAGTGGTGGGGCACAGGCTGGCACAAGAACATTTTGCCTAGACCTTGTAGGCTTGCAAAGACTCCTCCACATCCTTCAGGAAATGTATTTCTTTTCATTCCTTCAGGCCTCGGAGGACCTGCTCTCTCAACTGCACAGGCACCACATGGCACTCGTGGCACTTGGAGGAGTGGCAGCTGGTAATCAGCTTCCCACTGAGCAGGGTTCAATACAAGCTACTCAGCAAACTCAGTCTGCCAGAGGAAACAAACATAGGTCACTTGGATGGCCTACTTTTAAGGGCATTTTGGTTGAGGGGGTAGAGTTAAGGAAAAGAAGGAGATCGACTAAAGCCTTAGACAGTTTCCTCTTCTACAAGGTGGAACAGCACATCTTTATCCCAATACTGTATCATGGTAGCCCTTTATGTGTCACAAGAGGCAAATACTACATGATTCCACCTTCAACAAACATATAAAAGGTGTCTGCAGGGAAATTAACATCTGTAGTCCTCTAGTTTCATGAAAAATTTCACTGCTGATTGATAGAAAATATTACACAGAAGTAGAATCTTTTTACTGAACATCTGCACCCCCTGCTAACCTTGGCCACGTTTACCAAGGATGATCATCATACTTGCCTCATAAATATTTACATGACCTATAAAAATGTTTATAGACTCACCCTCAATTCCAGTAGCACATTAGAATACACTCTGCAAAGCATCTTAACCCATTCAGTGCCCTGTAGCTTAATGGCTAGCAGTGCAATTTCTTGCCAACTATAAAAAATACAGATAAAAGATAATTGAGGAGTACAGCTGTGCATGGTTTTATCCAGATTATTTCTGTGAGGACATTTTAACAGTCATGATACCACTTAAGAAATGCCCAGATTCATATACTGTATTTTAGTTTCATCAGTGGAGACAGTGACTAATTATAACATGGAAAACCTTAGAAAAAAAGGAACAGAGTGAAATAATATTAATTTAAGTTTTGTAAAAATACAGATAACTGATGCAACTCCTATCATGCCTGTGGAAAGCCAACCAACTTCCTTGGCTTCAGAGTTGCAGAGTCAATTTTTTGGCCCTGAAAAGGTAATATTGTTTTTCTAGTGCTAGAATATCAGTAAGTATGGGTCGTCATAGACAACAGTTTTGCTTCTGGAACTGCTGCCAAGAAGCTTGCTCAGTAAATGCTAAGCCCTTTGATGCAAATCCTTTGCAGTCCTATGTGACTGACAATCAGCAATTTTCAGAGAGGAGACACTTTTTAAAAAAAAAGGAGAAATGAGGAAAAACAAAAACTTTCAAAACAGTTTATCACAAATCAGACACTGATATTTGAAAAAATAATTATCTTTGCATTACTTTTAAAGTGAATTAACAGAGCATTATAGTAGCAGCTGGTGAGTGAAAGCCTATGGAAGTCAAGCTTAAGACTGGCCTGGCATCTTCAAGAGAGATCGGGAGGTTAAATATATAGCTATTGGACAACTTCGTACAGCTGCAGCACTGCTGGAATCAATCTGGCTGTTGTGTACTTCATTTTTAAGAACATTTAAAAACAAGGGTATTACCTTGTTTGGTTTTTTTTAACTTATATTATTTGTTTTAGTTCCTATAGTTCAAGTTAAACATAGATAAACTAAAAGCTAAATAGTTCATTTACCTGTAATTTTTTTTTATCCATAACCATAAATCACACCAAAAAAAAAGCATTGATTTTAATAGCCACAAAGTGCCTATTCATGCTTTATCAGTAGGATGGAAAGATTAAGGGTAGCCAGTCCTATAATTAACAAGCATAGCGATCGTCCTGCATATCACATTTGTTAGAAGACATATTCCAGATGGGCTCAAAATTAATGAAACACTAGTTAATAAGTGTACATCAATGTGCCCTTCTAGTCTAGTTTTTTTTATTATACCTCAGCCTGTTGCTATATTTGCGCATTTTTCACTGTGCTACTGGGATGCATTTTCACTTCTGTACAACCTGTCAATATAATCTTAAGACTTTTTCTTTCTGCTGTGAATATCATCCACAGCTTCAGTTCAGTACCATCTGCTATACACCTTAGGACTCCCAAACAAAAGCCTTTTCCTTCAAAACAACAATCATTTGGAGGCATAAAATTCCCTACTGTGTTGGTATAATTTGGAAAGCATCACATAATCACAAATTTCATTTAGTGTTTTTCCACCGATTATTTTACTTACTTTTTTTTCCTTCATTTTTATTAGCATTTTGAGTCAAAGCATGCTAGATAGAATTGCTCTCTCTTTTT
>NW_010518280.1:34614-48057 GCF_000687285.1 Phaethon lepturus | reverse complement strand
TCCTGCTGATTTGAAAGTGACAAAACATGAAGAAGAGACAGCATAAGGAGGGCATGTTATATTTTCTGTGTTGCTGATACTCTTTGTTGTTCAGACGTTTATGAAGAATGGCCACCTTTCTAGAAACCTTTGTCCTCAGTTCTCCAGTTTTCAAGGACAAGGAAAGAGATAAGGGTAAATTCTGGTGTTGAACTGGCAACTGGTTTGAAGACTGAAGACAAAGGTAGGTAAATTATTTTTCCTGTCCTTTGAAACAATGTTTAGAAATATACTCAGATTTGATCAGTCTGAAAGGAAATTACCTGTTTCAGAAATTTCCTTCAAGTTTGAAAAAAACCTTTCACAACCCTCTAAAATATTTTAAATTGAAGAAATAAAGTATAGTCACATTTTCAAAAATGCTTCCAAGGCAGCTTTATCATGGCTCTGGGCTAAGGCAACACTAAGCCTTGTGGAGCCAGCGGCTCAGCACTTCAGATGTGTGTACTTCAGATAGTGGTGCTGGTACATAAATTGTATCTAAACAAGTGAGTTTGTACCAAAACATCTAGCCGTGATTGCACAGAGCTTCATGTGATAAGCAGGGTAAACCAGTCTGTAAAAGTACAAGACTGCAAAAGGACTGATTCCAGTATCCAAGGTGGCTCAGCTAGCACTTGTTTCTTCTATAGTCTGCACTATAACCCAGCCACAGACAAACTGAGGACTTGGGAGCTTTGTTTAGTTTTCATTAGTACCCAAAGCATACCCTAGTGTTGTATCTGTGTGCATACAGAGTTTTTGTCTGTTCCATAGATCAGCATCACAGAGCACAAATACTCACTAAACTAGACTGCACGGATGCTAAATTAGCAGTGTTGCCATCACATGGCACGTCAATGTGACCAAATATCCCATGCACCAACACAATTTCATTTTCTTTCATTTGCTTATTTATGCAGGAAATTACTAAAGGAAAAATTAAATTCAAATTGACTCCAGCTCTGCTGAAAACATAACTGGATTCCTGACTGTTTTATCAATTCCTGACTGAAAGTACACTGTACTTTTTTATATAATAAAAAGAGAACAGCATACCATGATTATGAATTAATGTATTGTTTGAGGAGATATGACTGGCTAAGCTGATCTTGTCTACTTGCAAATAACCAGAACTGTGGTTATGGTCCAGCAAACATACTTTCAAAAAGCCAACAATAGTCAAAGGCATTTGGATACAACACACATAAAATCGTAATAGCATAATGTACATGAGGTTTTTATTTTTTTTAATAGATACCATAGATGAATGCAGTTTGACTGAAAAAGTCAATTAAATAAAATGCCAGGAATCACTGCACGGTAACTGAAACCTATAATAAGGTCAAACAGCCAGTATGAGATGACAAATAATATTATGTCTTTTTGAAATGATTGCTCTAGATTTCCCCAGCTGTCACGGTGTAGAAATAGCAAATATATTCCTCACTGTATTTTTATTGTCTTTTCTTGGTTGCTTTGTTGGTTAGTTGTTTTTTTATTTGTTAGACAACAACTCTGCTACAACATAGAATTAAGAGTTTTGTACCTACTCTTGATCTATGCAACATCACATACAGGTTGGTAAGTCTGAATAAGAATCATAGAATCACAGAATGGTTTTGGTTGGAAGGGACCTTAAAGTTCATCTAGTCCTAACCCCCGCCCCTGCCATGGGCAGGGACATCTTTCACTAGACCATGTTGCTCAAAGCTTCATTCAACCTGGCCTTGAACACTTCCAGCAAGGAGACATCCATAGCTCCTCTGTGCAACAAGCTCCAGTGTCTCACCACCCTCACAGTAAATAATTTCTTCCTAATATCTAATCAAAATCTACCCTTTTTCCATTTAAAACCATTACCCCTCATCCTATTACAAGACTCCCTGATAAAGAGTCCCTCCCCACCTTTTCTGTAGGCCCCCTTAAAGTACTGAAAGGCTGCTATAAGGTCTCTCCAGAACATTCTCTTCTTTTCTAAATGCCATAAATTTAAACACAAAGTAAAATTTATCTGTGTTAAACATGCATACATAGAAATATACTATACAACCAGCTTTAAAAACAAGAAGTAATTTTATTTGCACCTCGGTTTGTAATAAAACAAAGATCTCTTTAATCAGTTGTTCAGTTTGTATCATGCAATTTTAAGGCCTATGAAAAGTAATTTTATAGCAAATTAATGAATTTGCTATAAGAAACATGAATTTTCGCAAGAAACATGGTAAGAATTTCCTTGTATCCTTTCCAAAGGAAGACATACAAACAAGGGATCTTTTTGTTGTTTCCCTTTCCTCTGCCTCCCTTATCCATAAGATCGTAGAATCATGGAATCATAGAATCTTTGGGTTGAAAGGGACCTTTTAAGGTCATCTAGTCCAATCCCCCTGCAATGAGCAGGGACATCTCTAGGGCATCTCCAGCATACAATCATAAACAGAAAGAGGAAAGATTTCAGTTAGAATTGAAATATGCCTTCACTGAAACTGCCACAGGAGTCTAAGCGCCATAGCTCAGTTTCATTTCTGCAGTCCTGTTCTAAATTTGCTGTAGGTACACACATTGACACTACTGGATCCTCCCCTTTTTGCTAAAGAGCGTGTTAAACTCTCTTTTGTAGAGCTTCCTTATTTTTTCCCAACATTTTTTTTCTTGTTGCGGTATCACTGTATCTTTTAGTTTAATCTTTCCCATTAAATTTTTCAGCCCTCCTTGGAGCTTTCAGCCTACAAAAAAGGAACATAGTGAACTACAGACTTGCTTCATTAACGATATTCACAAAGCACCCTACTTCCAGAAATTGTCTGGAAATAGGTTTCACAATTACTTCAGGCTTTCCCGTTTGGGATTGTTCTTTTTTCTGGCTTGCTTTTTCCCAGAAGATTTTTCCAATCTGTTCAGAAATGAAACTTTGGGCTAATGGCAGGGAAATGGAAATACAAACTAATGCTGAAATGTAACACTACTGGGGACTGAAAACTTGGGGAATCAGCAACAGGAGATGAAACATTTAGCTCCTAGGTCATTTTTTAGCTTGCAAAATCCAAGTCAGCAGCAAGCCTGGAAAAGCTGCAAGAAAGTAATGCTTATATTAAAAGCACACAGATTGCACAGGTAGTTTCCTGACAATCCAGGCAGTGCCCAGTACAGAATACCCCTATTGGCTACCATAACCTGGAGAAATCAAATACTGCTACATTTTTATTATTAATATTTGCCTTTTGAAGTTGATAATTAAGTCAGTATTCATGACATAAAATTTCCAGAAATGTAAGTGTATTTCATATTTGACATAAGTGCTGATCAATTAGTTGTTTAGATATCATGACTTTTCAAAACTAGTTTCCATTCAGCAGTGAGTTTTTTTAAATCTTCTGGACTTAACAGTTCACCATTTAATTTGAAGACTTTTGAGAAAGCAAGTTTCTACCTCTTGTAATAATTTGCAGCCTTGTGCTCTTGGACAATTTCATAGACATCTGTGACCCTTAACATCACTTGCCCTTTATCTTTCACTGCCTGCTCCAGGGCAGTAATATGCATCCTGTGTTGATTCAGTAGTTCTTTCTTTTCATGTCACAAGTAAAATTTTTTCTCTGAAGAGAAATACTTATTGTTTTAATGTCTGATATTCCCATTAAATGAAGACACAGCAGGAGACGGTAGAGGAATAGTGAAACTGCATGTTAGAATCAACAACAAAACCAATTCTCTTTGATGACTGCAGTTGAAAGTATTAGGAAAAGGAGGGGGGAGGGAACTAAGTAGAAGACATTTTGGTCTTCTTTATGCAAAGAACAAACCTTTTTAAGTTTCTGTGTTATACTGTTATCTAAGTTGGACTTTCTCATAACCCATTAACCTTTGTCTGGTTCAGTGGAAAATTTACAAAAGTATATCTTGTTTTCAGCCACCCTGCCAGAAAGAAGCATGGGATGTTTCAGCTGTATAACTTTGTACCTACATTTAAACTGTAAGTTTCTTGGTACATGTATTACAGCTTGTAAGTAAAGCCTGAACAGGGGTTATACAAGGTGTCAGTTTAAAACAATAAACAAACTTATTACCTATAAGACATCCTGGAAACATATGAGGTTCTCATACTTAGCATCTGAAAGCCATTGCTTAACACAAAGTATATGCTAAAGTCAATTTTTATTTATCTGAAATTAATTATGTGCTAATATTTTAATATTTTTAATATCTTTATAAATTGAAATAGTATGTTCCAGATGGTAATTCTCCCTGACCTCAGAAGTCACAAGCACCCTTGCATGAATGCAGAACAGGTACATACAGAATCCTGTACATAGTAAAGGCAAATCATTACGCTGTTAAAGCACCAGTCTCATCATTGCACTGATGGAAACCATAGGAGCTGGTTACATGGTGAAGAAAATTACATAGAAGAGTTTGAAGAACATTTGGAAAACAAAAAAAAGAAAACCTAACAAAACACAAATGATAGCGAAGTTAACCTCTGACTATAATTAATGCTTGAAAACATCAATTTCCTTGTTTATTTTCTTTTTTACCAAGTTAAAAATATGGAAATCTTTTCTAAAAAGAGGGCCACCAACAGAGTAACCAATTCATTTTATGTATGAATACTGTTAAGAAAGTAATAATAAAAGCAGGAAACATTGCTTTTGTGTCAGCTTCAGAATAAATGTAGACTGTTCTGTTGCATGCCTTCTGTTAGTCTTGCTCCTAGTACAAATAAGCACTTCTTCAAAGCGGAAAGAGGAGAAAGAAAAAAACCCCCTCTTTACTAATTGCAAACAAGTCTCTCTCTGCTCAATTAAAATTTAAACTAAGTGGAATAATTGTACGTATGGTATGCATAATAACGACAGTGATAGCATCCTGTTCAATTCACCGTAAAGGAAATCTACTACTACTGCTAATGGTATATAATAGCACCAAATTAAAAGAATTTAATGAAATAACAGGTAAAAAGTACAGTCCCTCAAGAAGCCTCATGCAAACAAAGAATTAATACCTGACAGGACCTCAGAAAATAAGTTTGAGAGTGTAAGATGGAAGAAGGTTTAACAAATAAAGATAACCTTCATTGCACAGTCCTTAGTGTTCTAGTCTTTGCAAAAAACTTCTCTCAACATATAGGGCCCAAGATTCAACTGCAACAGCACCAAATTTCTAAGCTTCATGCATCCATCCAACATAGTAGGAAAGAACTACAAATTTTGAGTCACATCGGATTATATCAAATATCATGACATCTATGATTAAAAGACATATAATTAAAAGGGCTGTTCATGAGAATCTGACACCAAACTTTATTGCAACTCTTGCTGACAGGGTAGCAAAAATAGCTGTAAGTCTGCCACAGATAACATAACGTTTTTGATTATTCAGAAAATCAGTACCTATATAAAAATTTTCAGCCTATTTTTCAAACCTAGGCAGTTGATTTTCAGTTCCTTGCCAGTTAGAGCACTGTGAACTGATACTCATTATAAAATTAACAGACATCATCAACAGACATCTCATTCCTCAGCATCTGGTTAGCTGACTAGTGTGATCACGTATTCTATGCCATTAGGCCCAGGCAACTCAGTATTTTCTTCCTTGATATCTGTTCTCTCCAATTTTTTTAAGCTTGGAATACAAGTTTTAGAAAAAGCTAATGATCTTTATCTCTTAAATCAGGTTTCAATTGATTTACAACCTATGTAATTGCATTTTTTTGATAGAAAAAAAAAATGTTCTAAGTACTGAGTGACTATGCCATCCACAAGACAATTGACAAACATGATCATAAATTGTTTTTATTCAGTGTTAGATGGGCTGTGAAAAACTATGGGTTTAATCATAGTTAGATGGCTTGTGAAAAAGAAAAAAATGCTTATACAACATTTTTTATTAGACCTTCCCATCAGTTTTCACAATGTGATCAAAACATTTTTATCTGTTTAATGGTTTCTAATATTCAGACTTCTAATCACATCAAAATTGAAGACTTCAATTTCCATAAAAGGATTTTATTGCAGCTCATAACCAGCTAGCATCCAACCTGTCATTCGTTAGTTTCACAGAATCTTCTTTTTCATATCAATTATTTAATTCTAATTCTATGTATGCAAGACTTGTTGCCCTAAACTTGACTTTATATCAATTCCTTTTTATTCTTTTTATCTCTTACATTTTGTTCTGGAAAGAGGTTTTTTGTTTTGTTCAAGACTTTTGATATACAAAGCAGTTGCATTTCTTCAAATGCACAACATTGTCTTCTAGACCAGAGAGTTGAAGGAAGCGTGAGAGAAAAGAAAATGAAGAGAGAGAAGGAAGCACCAAGGCATCAGCCAGTCAGTCTTAATTGAGTAAGTTACTGTCAAGTGTTTATTTCTTCTTCCTCTTCTGAGACGATAACAATTTCTTCCTGAGGATAGTTATATTTAAATTTCTGAGGCAAAGACAGACATAGTAGGCATGGAAACAAAAAGTTCCGGCATGGCTTCAGGTGAAAGACAGTCTGATGGTTGTGGCCAGTTAATGTGGAAATATCTGATAGATACTTCACAGTTATTTAGAAATTACGTAAGTCAAACCTTCCTCAGTCAGAGTGCAGGGATTTGCATAATTGAGAAATAAACATATAAATATAGGTCAATAGTGGCAAAACATTGAGGTACTTGAGAGGAAACATTTCAGTATCAATTGTATTTAAATCAAAAATGTGGAGTAATTGAAGGAAATAGATGCAGCATGCTAAGCCTAAGTCTACAGAAATACAAATCCTATGAAAAAGTTCATTCTACGCTTCAGAATCTAGTACCAATCCTCAACTGCTGAAGGCCTGCACAGCTTCATTGATTGAAATGGAGTTACCTCAATTTCTATAACTAGAAACAGAGCATTGGTAGAATAAGTCAGTGTACTGTGCAATCAAGAAGATAAGGACATGGAACCAAGGAAAAAATTCTTAAAGAATGACAGAAAATGTTTTTCAACTTGCCCTGCAGCATCAAATATGGTTTGGAATTAGGATTACCGCTGATGTTATGGAGACCAGATCGATTCCCTACCAGGATCAAAGCTGCAAGTGCTGTCAGCATCCTAGTCTCCCCAGTTCTCTGCTTTTGCTACATACCAGCATCCACAGGACTTGTATGGTTTGGGCTTGGTGGCAGATGTTTGGGTAAAACTCTTTTGCCTTCAAAAGATGGGATTAAATAATTTAATAATGCCTTCTGGTATAATCTTTCTCCAGCTATAACAAGTAAGTACCTGGCCCATTTAGTTTGATCTCAAGTTTCACAAATGCATAAAAAGAAAGTTTCAAAGCTAGATATTATTTTTACCTACGTCACAGTATCCTTTCATTAAAAGAAAATTAAGTGGGAAAACCACAATAGACCTTCCACACTTGTCCCAACATTATTTTAACTTTTTTAAAGAAACTAATGCACCCCTTGGTACAGGCTCCACAACACTGTAAGAGCTAATTTTCAGCTAGTTGCTGAAGGACTGTATGATCTTCTATATATCTCTTCAGACCCTGAAAATTTGGACCTCAATTCCTGTTCATGACATTCAGATTTGGTTTCTCTTTCATGACGATTTTCCAGCTCAAATATCCTACTTTCTAAATCATTTAGTTTCTTGCCAAACATTGTTTCTGTCTCTCTTTTGCTATTCATGCTGGAATTGATACTACCCTTGAATGTCAAGCAGGAAAACGGAATTAATGAAGTCACATAAATATGTCAGATTTTACAGACACTTCTTAAACTGACTAGTAAAAAGAAAAAAAAGTAGGCCAGACTCAAGATAGAAACAAGGTTAATAAACCCACACATATACTCTGTATTTGTTCATTGGGACAGGGAGCTGGCGGGACAGGGAAACATATCTCTGAGTCAAAGATGCCCATTAACCTTTGTTGGCACATCATACATTATATCATAGAAGATATAGGGATTCCCAACATGACAAAAGTGGCCTTGTCCTTACTATTGGTACTTTTTACTTTTCTATTGAAATTTCTTGAGTGTACTTAGCTAATGAAGAGGTCTGTCCTTTTGTTCATTTATTTGTTTGTTTGCTTGTTTCTTTGTTTTGCAAAAGCCTAAATACACCCACAGGCTGATGTCTGTTTACATAGCTGAAATACGTCTAAGGGCAACTGAAATATCATGTCAATTAGCAATGTAGCATCAGGTTAATCTTGTTTATTTACTCTGTGAAGGCTGTTTCCTACTTGTTGGGTTACAAGTAGTCTTTTTGAAAATCTTTCTTTTGCTCTCTGCAGTTTCTCCTCCAACACACTGTTATTTCACTAGCAATTAAAAACACACAACACAAAAGCATCACAGAAACCACATTTGTTAAACAATTCAACCAAAATGTGTGAGTGCTCTCATTCGTCAATATATGAAACATACACAATTATAAACTATTGGTTATGATAAAATGCAAGATCAAGGGGGTCCTGTATCGAAGTAGCTTAAAGGAAAGCAGCAAATGGATGCATGTACATGCTCAGGGTGGCAGGCGAACCCCCTCTTTCCCCACCTCACCTCCCCAGGTGCCTCTGCACAACAGGTATGAGGCTCTGGACTAGGAAGAACAGGCCACAGATGAAGTGGACAACTGTCCAGTTACACCAGAGGTGCTGCCAAGGTCAGAAAGGCCTAGCCCCCCCCATCATGTCCACCCCCATGAGAAAGAAAAGATGGGTTATAGTTGTAGGCAACTCCTTTCTGAAGGGAATCAAAGGTTCAATATGCCAGACAGACCCTTCTTTTAGGGAAGTCTCTTGCCTCCCTGGGGCCCAGGTTAAGACATCACTTGGAAACTTCCTAGCCTGGTGCGGCCCTCAGACTGTTACCCACTACTGCTCTTCCATGTGAGTGGAGACAAAGCTGCAACTCACAGTCCACGAGTGATTAAAAGAGACTTCAGGGCCTTGGGATAGATGGTAAGGAAATCTGGAGCACAGGTAATTTTTTACTCCCTCCTGCAAGCACTGACATAGGAAGAAACAGACGGGTCCAGTCTATTAATGTATGGCTCCGTGAGTGGTGCCACCACCACAATTTTGGGGTTTTTGATACTGGGATAGCCTACATGGCACCTGGCTTGCTGGCATCAGATGGGATTAACCTTTCTCAAAAGGGGAAAAGGGTCTTTGCTTGCAAGCTAACAGGACTTATAGACAGGGCTTGAAACTAGACTCAAAGTGGGAGGGGGTTAGAGGGACAGGGTGCTACCGAGGTCACTCAGCCTGTTGCACCAGAGAAAGACCTCAGAGGAACTAAAGGAGGTTCTTCTAAGTGGATGATATGGATGACAGCCCAGCTGAAGTGCCTCTACACTGATGCATGCAGTGTGGACAACAAACAGGAGGAGCTGGAAGCCACCATGCTGATAGAAAGCTATGACCTGGTCACCATTACAGAAATTTAGTGGGACGAATCCCACGACTATGTGGTGCGACTATTGATGGCTACAGGCTCATTGATGGCTACAGGCTCTTCAGAAGAGATAGGCAGGAAAGAAGGGTGGAAGTGTTACCCTCTACATCAAGAAATGGATAGAGTGCGAAGAGCTGTCTCTGAGTAACAGTCACAAGCAGGTCAAAAGCTTATGGGTAAGAATCAGAGACTGAGGCAACGAAGGGAACATTGTGGTTGGTGTCTACTACAGACACCCAACCAAGGGGAAGTCTACTGATGAAATGTTCTCACTCCAGTTACCTGAGGAATCATGCTTACAGGCTCTTGAACTGCTGGGGGACTTCAACCACCCTCACATCTGCTGGAAAAGCAGCACATTGAGCTGTAGGCAATCCAGCAGACTCCTGGAGTGCCTGGAGGACAACTTCCTATGCCAGGTAATAGACAGGCCCTACAAGGGATGCCACACTGGACCTGTTGGTCACCAATGCATGTGAGCTAATTGGTGACATCAAGGCTGGAGGCACACTGGGCTGCAGTAATTGTGCAGTGGTGGAGTTCACAGTCCTGACAGATATGAGGCAAGCAATGAGTAAAGTCAAGACACTGAATTTTAGGAAAGAAGAGCTGGAATAGTTCTTCAAGGAGTTAGTCAATAGGACCCCCTGGGAAACTGCCCTCAGGGACAAGGGAGCAGAACAGAGCTGGCAGATCTTTAAGGACGCTTTCCAGAGATTACAAGAGCTCTTGGTCCCCAGGTGTAAGAAATCGGGAAAGGAAGGCAAGAGACCAGCAGGCCCTGCTGGTCAAACTAAGAGCAAGAAAGAAATGCACAGGCAAATGGAAGCAGGGACAGGTATCCTGGGAAGAGCACAGGGACACTGCCTGCTTATGTAGGGATAGGGTCAGAAAAGCCAAGGTACAGCTGGAGCTGAACTTGGCAAGGGATGCAAAGAATAATAAGGAACTCTTCTATAGGTATGTCAGCCAGAAAAGGAAGGTCAAAGAAAACATACTCCCCTTCATGAGCAAGACTCGCAAACTGGCAACAACGGATGAGGAGAAAGCTGAGGTACTCAACTTCTTTGCCTCAGTCTTCACTGGCAGTGTCTGTTTCCACACCTCTTGAGGGGATGAACCTCAAGACAGGAACTGAAGGAGCAAAGTCCCTCCCACTGTAAAAGAAGATCAAGTACGAGACCACCTGAGGAATATGAACATGCACAAGCCTATTGTACGTGATGATGCATCCCAGAGTCCTGAGGAAATTGGTTGATGGAGCTGCCAAGCCACTCTCCATCATATTTGAAAGGTCCTGGCAGTCAGGTGAAGTCCCTGGAGACTGGAAAAAGGGAAACATTGCACCCATTTTTAAAAAGGGTAGCAAGGAGGGCCCTGGGAACTACCAAATTTTCAGCCTCAACTCTGTGCCTGGGAAGATCATGGAACAGGTCCTGACAGAAGCCATGCTAAGGCACATGCAGGACAGGGAGCTGATTCGAGACAGCCAGCACGGCTTCACCAAAGGCAAGTCCTGACTGACCAACCAAGTGGCCTTCTAGGATGGAGTCACCACAACAGTGGACAAGGGAAGAGCTACTGATGTCGTCTGACTTCAGTAAAGCCTTTGACATGGTCCCCCACAACATCTTTCTTGCTCAATTGGAGAGCTATGCATTTGATGGGTGGACTGTTGGGTGGATGAGGAATTGCTTGGATGGTTGCACCAAGAGGGTAGTGGTCAATGGCTTGATGTCCAGATGGAGATCAGCGATGAGTGGTGTCCCTCAGGGGTTGGAACTGGGACCAGTACTCTTTAATATCTTCATCAATGACATAGACAGTGGGATCGAGTGCACTCTCAGCAAGCTTGCAGATGCCACCAAGCTGAGTAATGCATTTGACACGCCTGAGGGGTGGCATGCCATCCAGAAGGACCTGGACAAGCTCAAGGAATGGGCCCTTGTGATCCTCATGAGGTTCAACAAGGCCAAGTGCAGGGTCCTGCGCCTGAGTCGGGGCAACCCCTGTATCAATACAGGGTGGGGGATGAAGGGTTGTAGAGCAGTCCTGCCAGGAAGGACTTGTGGGTATTGGTGGATGAAAAGCTGCACATGAGCCTGCTGGACATGTACACTCGTAGCCCAGAAGTCTAACCGTCTCTTGGGCTGCATCCAAAGAAGCATGGCCAGCAGGGCGAGGGAGGGGATTCTGCCCCTCTACTCCACTCTGGTGAGACCCCACCTGGAGTCTTGAGTCCAGCTCTGCAGCCCTCGCCACAGGGAAGACATGGACTTGTTGGAGCGCATTGAGAGGAGGGCCACAAAAATTGCCAGAGTGTTGGAACACCTGTCCTCTGAGGACAGGCTGAGAGAGTTGGGCTTGTTCATGCTGAAGAAGAGGAGGCTCTGGGGAGACCTTATTGCAGTCTTCTGGTACTTAAAGGGGGCTTAGAAAAAAGGTGGGGACAAGCTTTTTAGCAGGGCCTGAAGTGACAGGACAAGGGGTAACGGTTTTAAACTAAAAGGGGGCAGGTTTTGACTAGATATAAGGAAGAAATTTTTGACAATGGGGGTGGTGAAACCCTGGCACAGGTTGCCTAGAGAGGTGGTAGATGCCCCATCCCTGGAAACATTCAAGGTCAGGTTGGATGAGGCTCTGAGCAACCTGATCTAGTTGAAGATGTCCCTGCTCACTGTCAGGGGCTTGGGCTGAATGACCTTTAAAGGTGCCTTCCAACCCAAATATTCTGTGATTCTCTGATTCTATGAGTCTATGATACAAATCCAATATTTGAAAACACATCTGTAAGGCAGGCTCAGAAAATATAGCAAATATAAAACAAAAGAATGGTAGGAAGTGCCAGATTAAAACAGAGAATATGAACCATATACCATGTAAGTCACACTTTATATCAGCATTGATTTTGAAAGGAAAATATTTTTTATTTTTAAATTGAAACAGCTTTTTTTTTAATAGAAGGAAGAATTTAAATACAAGGAAGGTATTTTGATCCCTGTTATTCAATTTTGCTAGAGTATCTTCTTTTCCCAGTGGCCTCATACTAGCATTTTCCAACTCATGTTTTCGTTATACCAATTAATCCTCCAGAGTGGAAAGTTGCTGGAGCAAATTTAACAGAAGGACTAAAATCTGCTTTCTGACTCATCTGAAAGCTGGTATAAAGTACTGGGCCTTGTTTTCCTTTCATTCAAGTTGTTTTTAAAAAATAGAACAAAATCAAGAACTGAATCAAAACTTCCCCCTTGTTAGTCCTACAACTTGCATACAGTGGCATAGGAACCCTGCAATTCACATATCCACACTAACAATGGCAATATAAAAGCGTGAATTACCTGCTATGCTAATTAAAAGCTGTAAACATTCTTATCCACTTGGTTTTTATATTGCAGCAGATTTTGCACACCTCCTTAGTAAGCACCAGGCTGCCAGAGAGCAGGAAGGAGAAAACATCCACAGCTCCAACATTAGTAGCAATCCAGACCTTGACAGTAACATATGGCAGAGACAACTCAAGTGTTGGGAAGTAACCTCAAAGAAGGGACTTTAAATCACACCTTTAAGTTTTTATATGAAAAGGGCAAGCTACTTTTTGACTTCACAGTGACTAAAGTTTTTTTTACTTCCTGGCTAAAGTTTTAAAGGTGAGTGAGGTATGTCAGTGATTGTTTTTTACTATATTTAAACATGCTTGCATTTTATTCAAAACAGGAGGTGTTGTAAACTGAATGAAGAACCCATGGTATAGCAATAAAAGATAAGAATGAGTAGCACATTATCAAAAGCACTTAAAGGTACTAAGACAACCTCTGCAGACAGAATGTCACGCTTTTAGCAGACAAGCAGAGGTATCTGCACAGTCAGTGTCTGAAGTCTCACACATCTCTCAGTTTTCCACCTGCAAATATTCTGCAGTAGTTATTGTTTGTACAAAGCCAGGGCTGTTTGGACAAGCAGCCAGATTGTAAGTGTCACTTTTTAT
>NW_010518280.1:17968-34583 GCF_000687285.1 Phaethon lepturus | reverse complement strand
AGCAGGAAACTTTTTCCAGAAAGCGTACTGTGGAGGTTGAGCAGGCCAGTCCTAAGTATACTTCTGTAAAGCAATTGGTTCAAAATGGGCCTGGCTATATGAACGATAAATACAGAGAAAAGACAATTTTACCTAGCTAATACCCTCTGTACTAACGTTTGGCATCTGCAGTGCATTGACTGATGAAAGTGTAACTTCAAGTACGAATTTGCAGGCCTTGCTTTAGTAATTAGGAATGTTTCTTAAGGTTTAGAAAATAAACATTAGACCATGTACAAACAAAGCCAAGGCAAACTACATCAAACATCACAGTGTAATGTAATGTACAGAGCCAAAAGCCAGTGTCCCAAGTGCAGTGCACAGCTCCACATGCGTGTGTTAGGGATGACTTGTGGATCTCCAGCCTACAAGGAGCATTTCAGTGGTGGCTGAAGTAGGAGAAGCTTTTGTTTGTTGCAAGCAGAGGGATACAAGATCTCTCAGATCTTCCTAACTCGAGCTATTTTTATCAACTGTTAACTCAAGATCATTAACACGTTTAAAAGAGCTCTTCCTCAACATCATAATCATGATGGTCACCGTCTAGTTGTTGTACATCTAGGATAGAATCTTCTGTTTATTAAATTAATATAAATAGGTCACCTGTACAGAACACAAACTCATCTGATAACAGGAAGAAGGGTTACAGAAAACTCCAGTGGTGGTAAAATAAAAGTAAAAGCATTAAACCTTTGGATTTAAACCAAAAATAGCTTTATCTCTCATTAGATGAAGAAGAAATCCTAGTTGCAATGTACTGTAAAGCGTTCTTTGTACAGGCACAGACATTGCAGATGACCAGAAAATACTGCCCATTGTCAAAAGGGCAGGAAGGAAGGAGTTGATAAAAGAGGTCTGTTAGCATATGGAGAGGGACAGATGAAGGAAAAAAAAGTCAGGTCTTTTAGCACAGCCCTAGTATGAGGACAGACCAAATAAATGTTGTATACCTGAATTACAAGAAAATGCAAAGGACAGGGGAAGAAAAAATGTGAGGTTAAAATAACAGATTAGCCTACGTTAACTGAGATCTCTACACTACGTGACCAACATTCAGATGTTGCATCTGCAAAGAAAAATTTCCATTTCCTTTTTGATAAAAACTCCCAGCAAAGTAATGAAACTGATCTTAACGAAACACTTGATTACCTTGTTCCAAAATGCATTGCTGTAACAAACCGATGAATTTCTGAGAGGTAGAAAACTGCACTGAATGTCCTTGTTATTTTTCAGTTGGAAAGGAAAAAAAAAACACCTCTAATATTCGACTGACTAACAACATTGATTCTAAAATGTTGAGAATCTATAAAATTAACATTTCTAAATGGTAATTGTATTTAGCATTGTACTGGGTCTGGCCAGGATGAAATTAACTTTCTACATCACAGCCCTTAGAGTCCTGTGCTCTGCATTCATGGCTAGAACAATACTGGCAACACACCTGTGTTTTGGCTGTGTATGCTTGCGTAGCATTAAGGCTTTCTCTCTTCTCCCTTCTCCCCCTGAGGATGGGAAAGAGGCTGGGAGGACGCATAGCCAAGACAACTGACCCAAACTGGCCAAAGTGTTATCCCATACCATACGATGTCGTGCTCGGCAATAAAAACTCAGGAGGAGGAGGAAGGAGGGACCTTTGTGGTTCTGGCATTTGTATTCCCAAGAAACCATTGCCCTTGTTGAGGCCCTGCTTCACAGGGAGTGGCATCTGCCATTGATGCATGAATTCCTCATTTTGTTTTCCTTGCACATGCAGCTTTTGCTTTTCTTATTAAATTGTCATCGTTTCTATCTAAGCGCCTTCTCACCTTTCTTCTGTTTTCTCCCCACCCTCCAAGACTGAGTAAGAAGCTGGGTGGGTGTTTGACTGCTGGCTGGTGTCAACCCACCATACTCATTCTAAGATTTAACATGATTTTTTGCACTGTCCATTTACTTTAACATCTCCTCTTTATTGTTTACTTTCTCTGATTAAAATATTCTCTGGAAAATATTGAAAATGCTTTTCCCCTTCCTTCCTTTTTTTATTTCCCCATGGAAAATGTGTTTGAAAATTTTCAAAATATAGGATAATTCAATGAGTCAAATGAAACAACTATGTGTATCTTTGACCACACAAAAAATAAATAAAGATTCTTAAACAAAAGAATTCTTAAATAAGTTCCAATTTGACCGTTTTCTCTTTTGAGGGTGGTAGAAGGCATATGTTTACAGTTTGAGACACACTTAAAAGCATCCATATAAACTCTTTACAGTATTATAAACAAGCAGAAGGACTTACCTTTGACCATAATTCAAACAATAACAATATCATCTATTTTAAGGTAGAATATTTCATCAGGAGAGCATACTAAACATGAACAATATTTTAAGAGCCATTGCAATAGTATCACTTTTTTTTTTTTATAGAACTTTTCCTAAAGCAAAAAACCCTCCTTCAAAATCAAGTACATTCATGTTGCTTCATTGCAGATGAGTGGATAAGTACTTGTGGACAGCTGAAATCAAGAAGATGGAAACTAGCACAAGTTCTGTGAGATAAGGAATTGGTTAAAATGAGAGTCATGTGGCTTCTCTTTGATCATTTTCAACATCATGAGAAGAATCCAGATTTGTCAGTAAGCAACAGCAAGAGAAGTCACCAGTGCAGGACAGCCATAGAAAAACAGTGGGTTCTTCTGCGTAACTAGCAAAACGTTAATGTTGTTGCACACAGCAGCGCTGAAATACATATGTAATTCAACATACTGTTTTAGTCATGAGTGCAAAAAAAAACAGGCAAAAAAAACCCAGACAAAAAGAAAAGAAAACAAAATAAAATAAAGGCTTATTCAAAGCAACCACACAGAGTAAAGCTCCTAGGATCAGTGCAAATAGCATGAAGGGAGACCAACAGATCTTATCAGAGAAAATGAGAATGGTTTAAGAAAGAACAATGTTGCTGACTGTATGCATTAGAGAATTAAGTATAAGGACAGGAAAAAAATCCATTTAAGGCCAACCTTGGTACAAGAGCAAGCACATACTGACTGGACAAAAATAAGCAGGGAGAAGGAAGTTCCTAATTGTCAGAATACAAGGCTTGACAACAGCCTCTGAGAGCACTGATAATGTATGAACTCTGGAAAAGGGTAAGGAAAAGAGCTCCTGCAATTTTCAGCTGGAACATGCCAGTTTGCAAGAGTGAATGTTATGAGCATTAGTCGTGAGTGAAGTAGGCCTGGACTTGAAGGATATGCCCTCCAGTCCTACACGTCAAAACACCACGTTGCCTGTGGCACAAAAACTGTGAAGGTCTTCTAGAAATAACAAATGTGACAAGATGAGATGCACTTCACTCAATTTCTAAAACAGCTTGCTGTTTCTTGGAGAAAAAGAAAACAAATATTTTACTTCTGAAATCTTCCTCTGTAATTATAAATGAATACAAAAATGATGGATATTCAGCATCTGAAATATGCACTGCAAGTCATGGTCAAAGTTAAATTCTATGCACCTGGCATTGTACAGAACAGCACAGTCTCAAGTATTTTAGAAAGTTAACATGTGCAGTAAAAAAGGTACCATTGCTAAGAAAATACACTACAGTGTGACCAGGAGATGCTTTAAATCACATATTGGTTCCAGCTGAAAAAAAAAACATGTCATTGTAGTAATAAAGAGCACAATAGCTAAATATTAAAAGAATACACCTGAAAACATTTGTCAGACTGCAGAAAGAGAGAAGAACATTTAAAACATAGGTTTTGTGTCTTGAATTGTGTCAAGGCACCAGGATGCTATGGTATTTCACATTCTGCATGGCCAAGGAAAACATGTATTCACTGATTTTGAAAAAAGTTATATCCATCAAAAGACAGGCTGATGAAGCAATTTTTACAGTAAGATATATCAGTCTTCCAATAACAACAACAATACATTATTAAGAAATTCATATACTGATATGCTAGCATGAAATAATTATTTAATATAAAAAACTATAAAGCTGGGCAATTTTATAAGTATTTCAAATGCAACTTGTAAAATGTTAAAGATGCCACAAATGGTAAATCTTTCAAAATTCTCAATTAACAGTCAACTTATTCAACACTCTGTTAAGCCCTAGCAATCAAATCTAGAAATACAGCAAAGAATGTGGAGAATCAACTTCAAATTTCATCATCACATTCTCTTAATTACTTGTAAGTTTGGGATGATGGGATGATGTCTCAGAAGAAATTTTTTTAAAAACACAAAAATAATTTTGCAGTTAACATTAACACCTATGTTGGTTTACAAAAACAGTGAAAAGGAAAAGCTTCCTATGGCCAACCAAGGAGAAAACAGCAACTGCTGACTTCAGATGAATAGAGTCCTTTTTCTGCCACTAGCCACCCATCGAATTCTGACTGCTTTCTTTTGATATCTGCAGAATTCTTTGCCAAATATATTCATATATTGATTATATATTAATAATATCAAATTATAATTTATTTTGTGAGGAAGAACTACATTTTCAACATTACAAATGGTGAAAAAAACAATAGATTTCTAAACCATCTAAATATTTGCTGAAAACACCTGTAAACATAGAGAAAAATAAAAATATACTTGGTCTAAAAGGCATGGTTGAAACAAAATATTAATCTAAAAATTTTTAAACTCTCAAGAAAAGCAATGTGATACCCTTATGAAATTTATATATCCATAATGTAAGTCAGGCTACAACATATATTATATTAGAGCTATAGAAATTAACACGTTGTACTAAGTCTTACTTATCCGCCCACGCAGTGCATTTGATAGTCTGTTCCACAACGATGGATGTCTCCTCTAGATATCTTAAATTTATTTATGTTGCCAAATAATCCTTTTCAATCAATTTCCTTGCTCCAGTGTACTCACTGCTGTAGCCTTCTTCCTTCAACAGTTCTACTACAAACACCTGATTAAAAAAAAATAATTATGTGAACATAAAATTCAGGCTATTTTCTTTAACTAAACTAATCTGGACAGACATTAAAATGCAGACAAATGTCTAGCTTTAGACTTGTTAATGCAAAAGAAATTAATGTATATGACTGTATGTAATTCCCTGAAAGTGTCTACTATAACTTCAGAAGTCAAAGTAGAACTTGGTAACCCCTCTCCATTGGCAAAGTGACACTGATTTCCGAGGCGGAATCAGAACAATCACCGCAATGCCAGATAGCTTCCCTTCTAATAACCCTTTCTACATCTAGAGTATGACAAGGTTTTAATTTAAAGTGATAGATATTACAGTAATCTTCAGCAGCAGTAATACTGGGGAGGGAAATCTTTGTGTAGTGTACTTACTAAACATGATTCCTAATAATTTGATCAAAGCCTCGCTCAAGTAGTTGTGAAATAAATAATAATAAAAGCATGCCACACATATTTGTATACCTCTAGGCCATGACACAAATCCCAAGGATAAGGTAGACAGCGATACACCTAGCATTTGTGCTGCACGAGGCACTTTCGGCAGCTACATGACAGCCCTGGGCATACATCTTTTCTCCAGCCAGGCAAGGAAAGGACATGAAATGACAATAAACTGAGGTGCTGGCAAACTGCTCTCCCCAGCCTGCACTACTACCAGTGCATGTTGCAGAGCCACAACAAGCAGGATAAAATATGAGATTTTAGGGTTACTGGGTGGGCTGGAGCTCTGCTTTGTGAATGTCAGGAGGTCGCTAGGGGCAGGTAGCTGGGCAGGGAAGGAGCATGGCAGGGAAGGAGGCAGAGCAAGGTATAGAGTGGGACTGGGGAAAAGGGGCTGGAGGGTGCTACCTGGCTCCTACACATGGCAGTAGCTGTCAGGTCCAGCTCATCAAGCCTCTTCTTTGTTCATGCTGCTTGTGGTGCCTTAATATGTCACATTTAGGAATCTCTGAACCAGAGCAGAAAGCAAGTATCTCCTGCACTCAGCTGTCATTCCCTCAGTGCTCCAATGTCAAGCAGAAGACAGGAGAGCTGGTAGTTTTCTTGTCCACAGAAGTCTTCTAGGTACACCACTTCTGTCACTACCTGCCCTTATAGTGAGCCTCTACGCTCCCCCCCATGTCTCCTAAAAACCAGGAGCAGGCTGCATCCAACTCAGCTGGAAACGGTCCCACGCTCACTCTTAGCACTCCTCACTCTGTGTCTGTGTGTGTGGCACAGCTACAGTAGTAAATGTCCAATCCATATTCCAAAAGACTGAAGAACTGTAACAAGCCATGAAAATTTCTACCGACAGCAGTAGTTACTACACTTTATATGAACACGTGCAACCTGCCATAAAATTAAAATGAGAATCTCTTTCCCACAAAGATAGAACCACAGAGATTCAGGATAAATTTCCTTCCTTCTGCCCAGACTATACTACTACTTAATATGAAGATTTGTCAAAAGGTAGCTGGCTAATTTGTATCTTGAAGTGACATGAATGAGAAGGAACAGCTAAGTCTTCTGGGATAAAATTCTGAAACCTCAGAAAGCAAAGCTCATACAAGTTTGGAGGCATGCTTTCATTTATAGACCACTGATTAACGGTAAGTTAATAAAAGCCTTTTGTGCTGAATGTAGAGTTTAAGCTACCATGCCTAGAGTGGATAGCAGACAGTCTTTTTTGCAAGAGACCACTTCTGTGACTGTGAAATGCTGTACCTTGTCCAGCGTCCACCTGAAAACTGCACAGGTCCTACAGCCTCTACTGTCCCTGCATTGCAGCATTTCTGCTAGCTAGTCAGTCCTTGTTATTTGCCAGCACATGCTGAAATTTAACCTACAGAAACAGCCAGATAAAACTAAATTCTAATTCACTGGCTGCACATTACATTTTGCCATAGTTGTTGCTGCATCTGGACGCAGGCTTCCAGGATGCTCCTTTTGGTAAGAATGAACACAAAACACTTGTCCAGGGAGTTGTTTAATAAATAATTTTATCTCAGGTTTTGTTTTTGAAATGTAGCTAATGTTGCATGTTAGAGCTGAAAAACATTAAGCAACTCAGAAAAAAAAATTCTTTTTCTTAAACTCAAGTGTATTTTAAAGCTATATAATACACAAGGAATAAAATAGTAAGGGTGCAATGTAAGGTGAAGCATGCCAAAAAGATAAAACAAGGAAAACACATATCTGATGAAGGTATTTGATAAGGACTAACCTTCATTGAAATACCCAACACAGCTTCAAAACACAGTAGTTCATCTAACCTTCATTAAGCTGTTGCTTTGGTGCTATTATTGTTGGGTTTAGTTTTCATAAAAACTACCTCTGTTAGTAGGTTAGATAAATAAAATTTGTGCTGACATTTGTAAAGACCTACGTAACACATGAAGTTGAAGAGCTAGAAAAAATAGAAATTTGACAAATTAGCCAGAGCAATTATAGGGAGGAAAGCAGTTGCCCTGGTTTTGGCTGGAATAGGATTAATTTTCTTTCTAGTAGCTGGTATAGTACTGTGTTTTCGATTTAGGGTGAGAATAATGTTGATAACACACTGACATTTTACTTGTTCCTGAGCAGTGCTTACACTAAGTCAAGGACTTTTCAGCTTCTCATATGTCAATGTACACTTTGTGGATATATGTGGACATTTTATGGGCATTTTATGGACATATTACAGGGGTGGTCTGTAGATGAAGGGAATTATATCTGTGGATTATATCAAAGGATGGGAAGGGGAGTGGTGGTTAATGAGGATGTACTGGATAGTGTGGGACCTAAGCACGGCATAAATGCTATGGAGTAAGGCATGGAGAATGTGCTGGTTTTGACTGGGGTAGAATTAATTGTTTCCCTGGCAGCTAGCATGGGACTACTTTTTGGATTTGTGCTGGAAACAGAGTTGATAATACAGGGATGTTTTTGTTATTGCTGAGCAGGGCTTACATGGCATCAAGGCCTTTTCTGTTTCTCACAGCACTCTGACAACAAGTAGGCTGGGGATGCACAAGAAGTTGGGAGGAGACACAGAGAGGACAGCTGATCCAAACTGGCCAAAGGGGTATTCTGTACCATGTGATGTCATGCTGAACAATAAAACTGGGTAGAGTTGACCTCCTTGGGGACTGGCTGGGCATCAACAAGTGGTGTGCAATTGCATTGTGCATCATTTGTTTTGTGTATTCTTTTATCACTATTACTGTTTTCCCTTCCTTTTCTGTCCTATTAAATTGTCCTTATCTTAACCCACGAGTTTTACCTTTTTTTCTGATTCTCTCCCACATCCCGCTGGGGGGGAGTGAACAAATAGCTATGTAGTGTTTAGCTGCCTGCTGGGTTAAACCACAACAGAAGACCATAATTCACACCCAAATTCCAGTGTGTGTTTTACATTAAAAAGGTTTTTGTGGTATTCCAGTACTGGCTGAGAGTCCTTTAGACTTGGAAGAACACACCTGTTTATGTATTGCAATGCTAAGAATAGCAGGTGATAGGTTTGACAGCCTTTTGGCGTTTTTCAAGGAACAGACCCCAGCAAAAACTTCCACTCTTGTATCAGAATAAAGAGTGGACTATTTTTCCCATTTGCCCAAGGAAATTTTATCCAAAGAGGCTGAAAAAGCAAACTGTTCCAACTACAGTTGATAGAAGTGGCATTTTGAAATTAAAAGGTAGTCTTGGGTAAAGACGTACATTTCTGGTACTTTCTGAAACTCCTCTCTCATGTATTATGCACCAATTATTTCTCTAACATTTACAGTCATCTAAAACAACAGTTGCCTACAAAACAAGTGAAAGATTGAAGCCTCAGACCCATGTAATATATCAATATGAATCAAAACCTTTCCAAAATACTGAAGCGTATATTCATCCCTTCAAAACAATAGGTTATTCATTTCATTCTGAAACACCAAGAGAAACACCTCAGTTTTGTAACCTTTTTGGACTTGCCCTCTCCCAAAGCCTCAAGCTTCCCCCTCCAATCACATCATTTGTCTTGCAAATACCTCATCTTACCTCCTAGAAACTTTGAAAATAAAACAGGGGAAAAATGCCATAAAATTGAAAGATCTTAAAAAAAAGTAACACTGGAAATTGAACTGTGATTTGAAAGTGCATACAAATCAGTATTTCCTTCCAATCAGCTGACCCTTGATGCGGTACTCAAAATTAAAGCCTTGAGCTTATAAAAAAAAATGTTGAGGACACAAGGATATTCACCAGTTTCCCCACATATAATCTATAAAATCAATTTTGATTAAATTAAAAGTTCCAATGGAAAAGTGCTCCAGAAATGTTTATTTCTCTCTGAAAAAAGTATAGGAACCATCAGTGAAATCTGTTCAGAGCTGTCATTTCTCAGGCAGTGGTTAGTCTACCTTGGATTTTCTTTGTTTCTCATATTTTTATGTCTATATGGGTATTAAGTGGGTCATAAAGAATTCATTATGAGCTTTTTTTGAGGAAAGGAAGTAAAATAATCAACCAGCTGTGAAAGCCGTTGATATAAAGAACTGCACAGAGCATGAAGGGCAGAGTACAATTCCCAGAAGACTGCATATAAGATACAGTACTTAAGTACCATAGATGTGGCTGACATTTTGTTTTCCAGTGTTCATTCTTATTCCCATGTTACAGGGATGCCAATTACAGTTGTTATTTTGGTAGTTCACAGTGGCACTTCCCATGTGTATCTGTTACATTGATTTTAAATAGATCACACAATGTCAGGAGCCAGGACTAACTAGGAAACCTACAACTCCTTCACAACCTGCTTGCTAATGCAGCAAGGCTGTAGTTTGGTGAACATTTATTTCAGAAGCAATGCTGAAGTTTCTTTTCAGAGGAGACGCTTTCCTAAGCCCCTTTGTGATAGTAGATACAGTCAGACTGAGGATCTGATCTGAATTAAAAATAACCCAAAAAAACTTTAACCCACATCAGTTCCCTGGGGGGCAGAAAGCAATATGAAGAACTAATTATGCTGACACCACCACAAAAGGATGTGACTGTCAAATTCTGACCAGGATACCTTATTAGTGCCCTCAGATATTTCCACTGAAATTGTTCTCCCCTTCACTTAGTCTTTTGTATTTAAAATGACTTTACTTACTGACCAGACCCTGTCAGTGCTCCTCATATTTCAGACTGGATTTTAAACACAGCCAAGAGGCTTTTTTTTTTTTTAAACGCAAGAAGCAACAAGCTCTAACAAAAGCAGTAGCATCCAAGCACACCAAACCAATTTTCCACTTAGATACTTGTTCACTACCTTTACAGGAAAACCCTGTAGTACTAATGAGGAAGATTGTTTCCAGGATGAGCTGCTCCATCACTTTTCCAGGGATCAAGGTGAAGCAGACTGACCTGTAGTTCCCTTGGTCCTCCTTCTTGCCCTTCTTGAAGGTAAGAGTTACGTTTGCTTTCCGCCATTCTTCAGGCACTTCTCCCAGTCACTAAGACTGATAAATGATTATTCAGACTGGCCTTGATATGACATCATCCAGCTCCCTCAGCACTCATGGGTGCACCCCATCAGTGCCCATGTACTGAGGTATGTCCAGTTTGCTGATGTATTCCCTGACCTGATCCTCATCCACCAAGGGTGCATACTCCTTGCTCCAGCCTTTCCCTCTCGTCTCTGGGACCTGGGAGACCTGAAGGCCAGGCTTGCTAGTAAAGACTGAGGCAAAGTCATTCAGTACCTCAGCCTTTTCCACGCCCTGTGTAAAGGTCCCCACCCCATTCAACAGTGCACCCACATATTCCCTAGTCTTTCCTTTGCCACTTCTGTATTTACAGAAGCTCTTTCTGTTACCCTTGACATTCCTTGCCAGTTTCAGCTCCAGGTGGTCTTTGGCTTTCCTAGCCATGCTTTCCTGCTTGGACAGTGTCTCATTAATCCTCCCAGGTTACCTGTTTCTGCTTCCACCATAGGTACACTTTTTTCTCTTTGAGTTTTGCCAAGGGCTCATTGTTCATCCACACAGGCCTCCTGGCATTTTTACTTGACTTCTTGCTCACTGGCATGAAATGCTCTTGAGCTTGGAGGAGGTGATCCTTGGAGATGAACCAGCTTTCTTGGCCTCTTATTTCTTCCAAGGCCTTATCCCATGGAACAGTTTCAAGCACATTCCTGAAGAAGCCAAAGTCTGCTCTCCTGAAGTTCAAAGTTGTGATCTTGTTTTTACTCTGCTCCCTCCCCTCTCAGGATCCCAATCACCACCATCTCATAGTCAGTGCAACGAAGGCATCCTTCAACCTTCACATCACCAGCAAACCCTTGCTTGTTTATAAGTATAAGGTCCAGCAGAACACCTCTCCTAGATGGGTCCTCTATCATTTCCATCGGGAAGTTTTCATTGATTTTCTCCAGGAAACTCCTGGATTGCTTATGCCCTGATGTCTTGTCCATCCAGCAGAAATTGGGGTAGCTGAAGTCCACCACAAGGACCAGGGCCTGCTAACATGAGGCTGCTTCTAGCTGTCTGTAGAAGGCCTCATCCACTTGTTCTTTCTGATCAGATGGCCTATAGCAGACACCCACTGTAGTGTCACACATACTGGTCTACTTGTTAACCCTTACCGATCAATGCTCTGTTGGCTCCTCATCCACTCCTGGGGAGATCTTCATGCATTCCAGCTCTTCTCTCACATAAGGAGGAGCTCCATCTCACCATTTGTCCAGGCTGTCCTTTCTAAAGACCCTGAACCCTTCCTTTGCAACACTCCAGTCACACAACCCTCCCACCACATCCCAGTGATCCCAATAGGATCACAACCCTGCAACTGCACACAAATCTCTAATTCCTCATGTTTATTCTCCATGCTCTGTGCATTAGTGTGCAGACACTTCAAAGAGCCACTCCAGCATGCTGTTTTCCCAGAAATTACCTGTGAGGTTTCCCCATAACTATGTCTTGTAAGCACTTGCTTATATGCAAATGCTTGAACACTGTCTTGTGGATTTTGCTGTCTTTCACCCGCATCACTCCACTCCTTTGTATGTCAATGCTGTCCATCACTCCTTCACAGGGCTGCTGGTAACTGTGTCCCTCTCCCATCATTCCCAGTTTAAACCTTTTCTTACCAGGCCAACCATCCTGCTGGCAAAGGCATCTTGATATCTTTGTTCCACTTATTTAGGTGGAACCCATCTCTCCCAAGCAGATATTGATCCTCAAACAGGGTGCCATGGTCATAGAAACCAAACCCAGCTGGCAACACCAGCTCTGCAACCAATTGATAACTTGTAGTCAACCCTTTCCCCTCACCAGCAGGATTGAGAGGAACACCAGCTGGGTCCCATAACCCTGACTATCACTCCCAGAACTTGATACTCTTGAGATTGTACCTGGTAGTATCATTCATGGCCACATGGGACAAGAGCAGCAGATAATAGCGAGTAGGACAAGCTTTAGCAGTCTTTCCACAACATCCTGGATTCACGCCCCTAGGAAGCAGCAAAATTCTTTGGACAACAGGTCAGCTTGGCAGGTGAGTGCCTCAGTCCCCTCCAGCAGGGAGCTGCCCACCACTATCACTTGCCATTTCCTCCAGGTTATCCGGCATGGTCCAATTAGTTGTCCTGGTTGCTTCACTCGAAAGCACACCCATCTCTGCTGCTTTGAGGGCACCAAACCTGTCTCACATGTGCAAAGCTTCAGGTAGAGCAAGAGCTTTCCTGTCTGTAATGTGCCCTGTGACAAACCATGCAACAGGTTTTTAACAAGCCAAGGAATGGTTAAGTAGCAAATATCAGAGTGTTAATTTAGTATCATACCTAGAGCATTAAGTGACAGACAGACAGGAGAGAAAAGGGATATAAATTAATCCCCTCAGCCAGGATATAGTATTTCTCTGTTAAGAACTTCTAACCAGCATGCCAACACCTGTTATACACATAGCATGTGCCAAATGCTAATTACTGCAACCGATTCAGGGACAAGCCAGTTTAGCAATTGATTGTCAGTACCAGGTAGCCAACAAGCTCTTGAAAATTACATGCTGAATTTGTAGAAGAGATTGCTAATATGAACTTCTGATTTTTTAATTGTTAGGTATATAAGAGAGTGGGGAAAAAAAGAAAGAGTAGGAAAGGAAAAGACAGGTGAAACAGAGTCCTGACACCTTTCCCCATTTACCCTAAGCCTGAAAGCTCCAGGTAGTTTGGCTTAATACAGTACAATCTTACACTAGTCCAAAGAGGACAAGGAACTACAGGACATCTTCTGGGCTGAGGTTTTCATACAGCAAGACCTTCCAACATATGCAAAGCCTACTTATAACATAAAAGCAGATATATCCTAATCATTTTCAGCCATATCACAGTATTGTCAATGGTCACTTTAACTAAAATACTACTGCTTTCTTTAAACCTTCATTCCTTAAGTCATACACTACCTTAAAATGCCAACAAGTGCTTTGTACAGCTCCCATAGCTGTAGAGGAAGAAACCCTGGTGATATGGACCTTTTTAAAATGTAAAAACAAAACCTGATTTACACTTTTAAAAAATGAAAAGCATAGTCACCTTTAGCTATCTGGTTGTAGCAAGTGTTGCCACTTGTAGTTCCTGCAGTTGCCAACGTTTAACCTCTGAACTCACCTTCTCTGAATGTACCCAGAGCAGAGAGCTGACCTGCTCTACCTCCTTGAGGCCAGGGCAGCACCACAACAAACTTGGGATCAACTTATTTTCAAATATTTATCTTGACAAAAAGTTATACAGATACCACAGGTGACATATCATTGCAGTTTTTAAACCAGCAAACACAGACCAAAAATGACATATTAAATAACCTTTCATGCCATTCAAAAACCTGTAGGAAGTCTGAAAGAAGTATGTTGTGGTGTTCCTCTGTGCAAAACACTGCAACTAGTGTACATGCAAAAAATCTGACACGTCCCAGACACAGACATCAGCTTCAGTAGCTCAGAGGAGCACCGCATGTATTTATCAGCTTAAGGCCCTACAGTATAACACATTGTTTTTTCTAAACTTATTATTTTATGTCATGAAGTAATACACAGGGCCAAAGGCTGACTCAGCCTCAACTTGTCTGGACCTGTGTAATGAATGAAAAAAAAACCCGCGATGTTGTATATGTAAACCTGGTTTCGAACATTGCTCTTGTATAGCCTAAGACTGATTTTTAGTTCTCTAAGCTCATATCCTTCCTCACAGATCTATTCACCATGCTTTGACAGCTTATTTAATTACTTTATAAATGTTGCTGTTGGTTATAGGAAAATGCTGGAAGCATTCGTGGAAAATAGAAGCTCTGAACATAGCACAGGCAGTATGTTTAAGATGTAATTGATTTTTAGATATAAAATGCATCTTTATAAAGATTTTTGCTGAATCTCAAGTAGTTATGTTGCAGTTGGCAACAAGAAAACAGGGAAAGGTAAGAGATAGTAATGACCCTTTTGTATTAATGCCAGTTGGCACGTAATGAAAACACCATGCAGCTCCCGTATTGACACTAGGCAACAACCATATCTGTTAATGAGCCAGTGAAGTGAAGAAGCGAGCAAGATGTAGGACAGAATATAGTCACAGCCCAAGTAGCAGATTCAGCTAGTGAAAAGAGAGGACCCTCTTCCTGAACTGCTCAACATATACAGGGGTTCCCCGAGAGGTACGTAACCAGAGTTATGTTGACTTACTGTCCTCCTATTTATTAGGACTAGTTCAAATGATGCCTCAAAATCAGAGTTAAAAAATAACAAACCTACTTTGCAATCTTATCCCATCGTCTATGAAGCATGAGATAATCTGTATGGAAATCCTCCGCAGATCAAGATCTAGCAGCTACTGAAATCAAGTCACATCATCAAGAAAAGAACATTCCCTGTTTATCATTTTGCTCGATGCTTCATTTGCAGAAAATAAACACACTAAAACAGTTCTGATGGTATTCAAGGAGAAAAAAAAAGATATATTATCCAGTGTAAACTGTAAATTTTAAACCAGTATCTTGTGCAAGACTATGTTATTTCTAGGTATGCATTAATTAAATTTAAGGTTATTTGCTTTCATTATAAGTTCATCTTCCTAGTTTATATTTTACTATCCTTAAAAACAAGGCCAAAACAATGCAGAATAAGGAAAAGGAACACAGTGGAAAATCATTATCTGATTTACTTTTGCACATTGAGCCAGTGAGTATTCCTTAACACATATTTCAGTTGCTCCCAGTCTTCCTGCTTTTGAATAGTGGCTACTTGCAAAGCAGAAGGAAAGTGTTGGGGTTTAGGCAGTGTAGTGTTTGGCAACTAGTCACAGCCAATAGAAATGCTGTACACAAACATGCTTGTTGATTTTGCAGCTCAGAAGAAAAAAACACATTGTTTTCCTTTAGGTCTCTAAGTATCTGACATCAGAATCTTGAAAATAGCATAAATTGCCATTAGTACACACAATTCCTTTAATTAACAAAATTATTTCCTTTCAAAAATTGAAAAAGGAAGTATGCAACCTGCCAACCACAGCATTCTCTTCTCTGGAAGTGTTCTTTTTTAGTGAAAGATAATTGTTTAAATTAAAATTACTAGTAAACTAACTTGGGTACAAAACCAATAAAATTAGACCAAATTCAAAATGAGGTGTCTTTTGACACACTGATTCTGTACTGCAATGACACTAATAAAATTG
The DNA here is from genome assembly GCF_000687285.1 of Phaethon lepturus. Classification (NCBI taxonomy): domain Eukaryota; kingdom Metazoa; phylum Chordata; class Aves; order Phaethontiformes; family Phaethontidae; genus Phaethon; species Phaethon lepturus. Next base: position 18,955 of record NW_010518280.1, on the reverse strand, counting down.
TATTTCACAGCATGTGATTAGTACATTCGCACAGTATTTTTGCTGTACAGGACATAGAAGTAGAACCTAAATGCACTTATGCTGAAATCAGGACTTTCAGTTATAGCTGACATTACCCACCGGATGTCTTATGTGTAATAGAGACAGTCGTATATGTACACCATGCTCCCCTTAAACACAGGTACTTAACAAATTCTGTGACAAAAATAATCCTTTCTTTCTCTGGATAAGATTCTAGGAAGTAATGTTCTACAAGAGCCAGAAATAAAAGCTCTCAGCCCTGCAGGGAAGTAGCTGGGGATACTGGTGAATGAAAAGCAGAACATGAGCTGGCAATATGCACTTGAAGACCATAAAGCCAATCATATCTTGCATCAAAAGGACCATGGCCAGCCCTTCAAGGGCTTTATTCTGCTTTATATCCCCTTTACTCTGCCGCCATGAGACCCCATCTGGAATGTTGCATCCAGATCTGGGGTTTGCAATACCAGAAACACATGGACCTGTGTCCTGGTTTCAGCCAGGGTAGAGTTAATTTTCTTCAAGAAACTAGCGTGAGGCTATGTTTTGGATTTGGGATGAGAAACTGTTGATAATGTGCTGATGTTTTGAGTTGTTGCTGAGTAGTCAAGGACAGTCCAGCTTCTCATGCTGGTCTGCTAGCGAGCAGGCTGGGGGTGCACGGGAAGCTGGGAGGGGACACAGCTGGGACAGCTGACCCAGGCTGGCCAAAGAGATATTCCATACCATATAACGTCATGCTCAGTATATAAAGCTGGGATAAAGAAGAAGGAAGGAGTGGAGGGACGTTCGGAGTTGTGGCGTCTGTCTTCCCAAGAAACCATTAAGCGTGATGGAGCCCTGCTTCCCTGGAGATGGCTGAACACCTGCCTGCCCGTGGGGAGTAGTGAACAAATTCCTTGTTTTGCTTTGCTTGCGTGCGCGGCTTTTGCTTTACTTATTAAACTGTCTTTATCTCAAACCATG
>NW_010518280.1:6554-17937 GCF_000687285.1 Phaethon lepturus | reverse complement strand
CTCTCCCGATTCTCTCCCCTGTCCCACCGTGGGGGAGTGAGCGAGCGGCTGCGTGGGGCTTAGTTGCTGGCTGGGGCTAAACCACGACAACCTGTTAGAGCAGGACCAGAGGAGGGCCACAAAAATGATCAGAGGGATGGAACACCTCTCCTATGAGGACAAGCTGAGAGAGTTGGGGTTGTTCAGCCTGCAGAAGAGAAGACACCAGGGACACCTTATTGCAGCTTTTCAATACATAAAGCAGGCTTATGACAAAGATGGAGAAAGATTTTTTACCAGATTCTGCAGTGATGGGACAAGGGATAACACTTTTAACCAGAAGAAGGATAGTTTTAAATTGGATCTAAGGAAGAAATAAATTATGATGAGGGTGGTGAGACATTGGAACAGGTTTCCTAGAGAAGTTGTGGATTCCCCATCATGGGAAGTATCCCAGGGGACATGGCTTTGAAAGCCTGATCTAGTGAAAGATGTCCCTGCCTTTGGCAGAAGACTTGGGCTAGATGACCTTTGAAGGTCCTTCACCCAACTGAAACCACTCCGTGATTCTATGAACATTAGATTCACAGAGGTCGGAAGTCAACTTGGGTAACACTGGTTTGATCCCCCGTGTACCACTGACATTGCATTTTCCATGGCTTAATTGTTACAGCTTTTTTTTAAGGAAAATGTTAACCTGAACTTAAAGATTGCTAGTGACTGAGAATTTATCAATGTTTTGTGAGTTGTCCATGGTTACTTTTACTGAAAAACAGGCCTTTTGTTTCTAGTTCACATCTGTGAATTGAAGTTTTAGCCTTCTGCCTTATGTTTGACTGCTGAAGTAAAAAATCTTATTTCTAGACTGATTTTTCATTGATAAACATTGTCAAGAAAATGGACTTCACTGTTCAATGAACTTAAAAATGCATGTTTTCTCTTTATGCTATTCATTTTCTTCTGAATGTTCCTCAGTTTATCTGCATCCCTCTTATCTGTGAACAGCAATCTTTCAAGTAAGGTTAGCAGCAATGCTAAATAAGTACTAATACAACTTCTCTATTCAGGTACCTTCTGTTTATATATCCAACAATTCTGACACTAGAATTTGCACTGGGAACTTTTATTTAGTTGATTACATTTTCAACCCTCGTTTTTCTTAAAGTTACAACTCTTATAATGGACATCTCCATTCTATTAACACAGAAGCTGTGATTTCCATTCCTATGATTTTTAGTGGATCACATTAGACTGCAATAGAATGTTAGAAATAGAATTTCAAGCAATGACAAATCAGATGACTTACAGAAGTTTATTACATCAATATCAATACCTAATCAACCAAATTTATAATTTCACTAAAAGAAAGTTTGGTAGGAGAGTTTCAGATAGCCTGATTTCCATAAGCCCACTTTGCCACTATTTTATCATATTTCAATATCTTTGTAATAAAAAAACATTTCAGATCTTCTATTATCTGTTTCAGATCAGTGTCAAGTTTTCTTGGAATTTTTTCAAATTTTCGCTTTGTTCCAGGACTTGCTTAAAATTAGCATTAATACCTAGAGACCAACTCAAAAGGTTTCATTTCATATAATAATATAATGGCAGAAGTTTGTGACTGGAATAAATAACACACCTAGTATTTACAGATTCTCTTCTTTCAGAATATTGAATGTTAAAAAATTAAAAAGGAAAGAAAACATCAAAAGCAGTATTTTTTGTATGTAAGTCTTGAGAACCACATCTGCTGTTGTTTTGCTTTTTAGATATGACTGGCTTAAGTGACACTCCACTGCACAAAACTGGATATAGCTCATCTATAATAAAAAAGCAAGTTGCAAATATGATTTCCCCTAACTGCACTCATAAGTTTAGGACTACTTAAATTCTTTAATTTGAGTCCAAATTCTCAAAGACTCAAGTCTTTTTAGATTAAAAAGTATTGATTTATTAAACAAAATATATGTAAAACTAGATTTCTGAAACTCTACAGTATATACACTTATATAATTATATATAAACAGATTATTAAATAGCAAGCAACATAACTTTTTATCCAGCAAACTCATTCTTATACAACTTGGAAAATTCCAATAAATGTCCACAAAATCCTGTAATCTGAAACGATTAGTAGAAGAACTTTATCATCATTTTGCTGATAGTATTTGTTCATGCTGCTTAGTCCTTAAAATCTTACTTAATACACTGCTGTATTATAATAGTGCTTAGCACAGAAGTTTCAGTTAAGTTGATACTTGAATTTGCAAACAGGTAAAAACTTATAATATGCTTGAAAAAAAGCAGCAGAATTGCTACTTTTTCTATATATAAAGTTCTTGAAACATATCTAAGCTGAAAATCCCAAGGACAAATTCCTTGAAGAGCAGAAAGTAAATGCAAACAACTATGTATGTGGCTTTTTAAAACTGTTTGCATTTAAAAGTTTTTATTTTCATTTAAAAATAAGTTTTTAGGTTTTATTTTCATTTTTTGTAAGTTTTTTTAATTTAAAAGTGTTTGCACTTTTAAATATTGTAAAAAACTAAATGTGTTATTTGGTCTTAAGAACACAACAGATCATATACATTTTCTAAGCTAATCCTTCCGCTCTTATAAAATCAAATCTCTTTTTAAGATGATGATATATGTTCCGCTGTTTCAACTACAACGTACATTATCTTCATCCTGAGAGGATCTATGCCTGTGTTATGCTTTAGTACAGTGAACTTTTACTTTCAGCAGGTCTATATGTAAATTAGTGGCTGTTGCTGTGGACTTGAAAATAAATTATTGATTTAAAAGGTGGAACAGCATCTTAAGAAGGCTCTGCTGCTCTTTGTTTTATCTGTAGTTACTGGGAGCAACTACAATAACAAGTAATAACTTCATTATGATTTTGAAGTGCTTCTGGCCATCTATGGTTTCCAGTGTTTTCTATTCAGGTGGATAAAAATAGACTTATTCTGATATTCACTGGTGATGTAGAGATTTTTGATCTTCAGAGCTGAAGACTGAATAATACTTTCGTAGTGTAGGAAGGAGTAGAATCTGTGAAAAGAGAAAAAGAAATAAATCTCAGACTTCAGCTATGTAATCCAGCACAAATAAATGGAGCCTTTAGCTAGAAACAGCTAGGTTTGGTTTTATTTCAAAGGTACTCTATGAGTGATCTCCATGCTGTTTTTCAGAAATTCTGCTGGCTTGTATTATACAGAAGCTATTCCTCCTCCAGTCTGCTTTTCAAAAGCAGGTATTGGCATAACATATAGCACAAGAGTTCAGAAGCAGGAAATTCGAGAGTGATTCATGGTACAGCCTCATCATAAAAAGCATGGAGAGAAGGTTTGTCTAGGAAGGCAGAGGAGTGTACCCCTGAGCTGCATTACCCCAAAGGAGCATAAAGCTTACCTATGCATGACAGGACTAAATGCAGGTTTCAGGCAGCCTGGTAGCCATTATCTTAGACTCCACATTTCACAACTATGTAAATACAACTCTACTGTATTTACATGTTTCACTACATGTTTCATGAGTATCTCTAAAGCCAAATTATGATCTTAGTTTTTCCTCCATTCCTTCTCTGCATTTTAACCACTGTTGCTTCCATTATCAGAATCTGGCGTATTTATAGCAGACTTCATTTTAGAAATAGACAGCTTGAATACTCAAGTGTGCAGCTCATAGACATTAAAGGACAAAAGTCCAGTATCACAACATGAAAAGTATTATGCAGCCACATCCTGTGACCTTTCTTTACATTTCTCTCTTACATTTCTCTCTCACTTACATGAAATGAAAGGAATGAAAAGACACTGTAAGATTCATTCTACAAAAATTCATTTCTACACACAAAATGTCAGATTTCACAGAGCTTATAAGGTATTTTGTCTCACAGGAAATTTTCCATTTATTTCCTAACACATTTTACTAAACAAGACTCAAGACACTGACAAGTTATTTAATTACAGTAAATATAAGACAAGAGCGAAATAAAATAATATGTAAATTTTCAGGTACTGTGCAATAAAGAAAAAGGCAGTGATTTTTCTACAATTATTTTAGTTAAACAATTAGTATTTTGATACAGATCCACTGTTAAAGAATGTTCTACCAATGCAAAATTTCATATATATAGTGTTTGTTTTTGAGGAGGAGAAGCACTTCTGCAGGAATTCAAAATCACTGAAGAGAGGTAAATAAATCTGGAGAATGAGGATAATCATTGCATACATTATCATTGAGTTAAGGTTAATGCATATACAAACACGCCATTAATTTTGTATATATTTCTTCAATATCAAGTGTTTTAGTTAGAGCCCAAACTTTTAACAAAACACATTCAACGTTTTCACTTCTAGTCTTATTTAATACTATAACAGACAATTACTGTTTAAGAGTAATCAAACTGTACTTGTACACTTGTACTCTTAAAATTAATGTTTTTTATGTATGTCTGCATTTATTTCTAAGTTTACTGCAAGTTAACACATACCCCGTTCCTTTAGGTCTTCAATGTATGCTTTCATAAACTCTTTCTCAAATTGCTCCCGTTCACGTTCACTTTCTACAATTTCTTCAGTGTCTTCACACACAATAGTTTCAACTGGGCTGTCCTTGAGGCTTATGAATCTAGAGGGAGATTAACACAGAAATGTACGCAACAGGCTTCTGAACATCACTGGACAACATGAATGACCACTTAGAAGTTGCTACTACAGCCACAAGGGGAAATGTAAAGCACATTTGTCCAATTTTTGCATTGTGTCATTGTTAATATCCATCTATTATTAGCAATAAAATTTCAAATGGCACCTTCTCTATACTGCACTTTCCATATAAAAATGATCATATTTATCTCTTTCTTTTCACCTATCTACATATATAATTCTTTGCAATAACAAGTATATTTCTTTATTATGGAACTTCTGACAGATGACACTGTAATTTCACGTCTGTTAATGAGCTGTATGAACTCCATCCTAACAACATTGTCTAACAATCTGGAATTTTGCCAGTATCACTTAGCTGACAATATGTATCTCCATTTTTTGTTTGTTGTTATGGTACTTTTCTTTTACAATGTAAAACTGGACATGCATTGTTGTATTTGCAAATTTCCTAAATATACACATTGCAGGTGAAAAACTTGATGGTTACATAAACAACTTAAATTAATTAATTGTGCAAATTAAGTGCATAACGTTCTGAAAATCTCTGATGATATTACCATTTCAAGAAGGAAAAAAATAAAAGAAGTCAATAAAATTGTTACTTTCAAAAGAACAGATATTCCAACAAATCTTAAGGCTTTTTAAAATCTCATTAATTGCTGTGAGTCTGGGGTCGGTTGAACTTGGCTTGCCACGTGCCCACCAAGCATCTCTCACTCCCCTTCCTCAGCAGGACAGGGGGAAGAATATAAGATTAAAAACTCATAGGTTGAGCTAAAGACAGCTTAATGAAGAAAACGAAAGCCATGCACAGAAGCAAAGCAAAGCAAAGCAAAGCAAAACAAAAAAAATTATTCTCTACTTCTCATCAACAGGTGATGTCCAGCCACTTCTTGGAAAGCAGGAACACAGTATGTGTAGTTCTCTTGCTTTGGAAGACAAACACCTTAACAAGAAATGAATCACCTCCCTTCTCATTTTTCTTAGTTTTTATTGCTGAGCATGATGTCACATGGTATGGAATATCCCTTTGGCCAGTTTGAGTCAGCTGTCCCAGACTCGGTTCCCCACAATGTGGGGAAACTGGCAGATGAGAATCAGAAAGCTGTGGCTCCTCTGCAATTTCCAATCTCTCTAGTGCCCTCTTAAGGGTTCTGATATAAATTGGGTCAGCACTTGACTACCAGATATGGTAGAAACTGATGCTTGTGAAAGTATTTCTATCTTATCTTCTTAAGAACATATTCCTTTCTTTCTCATTTTTACTTACTTTAAACCTGTGGTTGACTCACAGACAGCTGTGGGCATCTCAACCAGGTCATCACCACTGACAACTAGCAAAGCAAGCTTTGGCATATTGACCAGAGCTCGTGGAAGATAAGTCAACTTGTTTTTCTGCAGGAGAAGTGTCTGTAGTTGATCTAACCTGTAAAAATATACAAGATAAAAATAACTTAAAATATTTATTTCAGACAGGAACATCTATCCAAAACAGCAATACAGACTTAATCTTGTATAAAAGAAGAACAATTACATGCACCATCTTTGGCTTCTCAAAAATGATTCAAACTACACTTCCACAGATTTTCATCAACTTTAACATAAATTTCCAGTCATGGTTCAACATTATAGCTATTAATAGCACACCTCTGACAAGTACTCAGAAGCATACCCAAGTTAAAGGTTACAAAAATTACTGTGCTTTCATACAGAAGATATTGACAGAATATGATATAAAGCCTCATCATGTGTATCCTGGACCTAATGAAAAATATGGGTGACCAGTTCACACCTTTGCCTGTATGCTGGTTTCTGTGAACTAGATATGTCCATTCTAGGTAGTATATTCCCATCTCTAGTTTTTCGCTAGTAATTAGTACTGTGGGGAGCAAGAGAAAGACCAACTCCTGGTCATACAGCTCTTGCAAGCTGTCCCACTGAAATCAATTTAATGACAATGTTTTGTAGAAGGTGGCACTGGGCTTCTTTTGCTTTATTTCCCCTGGATTTTCCTAATGCAATAGTAATTTGTGGCTGAACAGTTATTCCTTGGAGTAGATAGAAGAGAAAAAGCACAGCAAACTGATGAAACAACTTTGTCTCATTTGAGCAGAAGGGTCCATTCCTAAAACACTGTTGCACGCTGTTGCTTATCAGGCCCATATGGTCCATCTGAATTCAGGGAAAGTAAGGCTTCAGTTTACTGTCAATTCATCGTCTTTAATCACAGACTTCATGGTGGTTCATTGAGGTTTTTCGACATTGCAGGCACTGAAATCATGAGTCTCAATAAGAGGATCAGTTTACTGCAGGTGGGATATCCTGACATTTTCTAGCCTTCAGAATGCATATGAAACCAAGAGATCTCATAATGCAAAACTCAAAGTCAAACAAAGAAAATCTTATTTTGTGGTGTTTGACTATGATGCTTTGGTGTCGAGGCTGGCACCTCCATGTGAAATGGAGGAGATGAAGTGTAGAAAAGGAATATTTTTCAGATAGAGAAACATATACAGGGAAAAAATGACCCTTAAGTTGAGTGGGTATCCTTCCATAAAACAAAAATATCCTCTTAGAAGCTCTTTGAAGCTAATCAAATCTCTGCTCAGATCCCCTGGAAAAAAATGGCAGGTTTATGCTGCTGGGGTTAGAGCATGTGAATTACTAATACAAATTAAGATTTCATCCCTGCTGTCAGAGAAATCTGTGATTATACAATGTCCCAGAAAAGTCTTTTTGCCCAGCAACAAAGGTCTCGTGAAAGTTAAGGCTGAATGTGTTTTCTGTGAAGTTTTTTCTGCCTCAGGGATCTCTACTCCCAGATCAATAAACAAACCATATTTTTTTCAATAAACTTAAACAAGTTAATATGTGTTTTGGTTTACTTATGGCTATGTAAAGTTTTGTAAACCAAGTTTACAACAGGACTCCAGAGTGAATAAATGGGCCTCAGGTTAGTAACTTCCATTAAAAGGATCAGCATGATTTTTTTAAAACTAGTTCTAGTGGATGTCTAAATTGAGAGAGTATAGATACGTGTGCACATGCATATATACTTCAGAGAAGGAAGAGAGGATTGCCAGTGTTTTCTTAATCTTACCAATATTTTTCTGCTTTACTGTCAAAGTTTATCAGGTTCTTTTAGTAATTTAAATATGTTTTAGTTCATCTTTCCTTCCACACCATCTACCCTCTAGAGGGATACTGCTGCCAACTCTACACGGTGAGTCCCCTTCGCTGGAACTGAGGCAGAGTATGCCCCATGAAATTCCCAAATAACAATGCTTAGATGTAATGAAAAATTATCATGAATGCAGCAGAAAACGTAATTAGTTAACTAAACAGTAGAGGCGCTGACTGTGCATCTGCCATCAACGATCTGGAAAATGTAGTTTCTGTTTTCTGACCTAGTCAGTCAATAATAATGGTAAAGCTTAGATGCAAAACTATCTATCTGTCTGATGCATTTTCAGATGTGATTTTTTTCATGTGATTTTTTCATTAATGATGTACTTTGAAAGCTTGCTACTTTCTAGATTTGTTTTATAGTTCACAAGCCTGTCAATGAATTAAAACATAAACTACCTGTCTATGTCTTCTGGGAGGTCTTTCAGGTTGTTGCTGCTAATATCCAACCACTGCAAGTTAGACATCCGGAGTACACAAATTGGAATAGAATGGAACTTGTTTGCTGACACGTCCACAACTGTGACTTGTTTCAGGTTACTCAGCTAGAAAGAAGTGGTGCTTTATTTTAGTTACATTTTGCAAATACAAGATGACATTTCATTCACCAAACATTCTTATTCCTCTCAAAACACTTAGAAAAATAAGAATTGCATTATCTTTTTACTGAATTTTTTGCCAACGTTCTCTCTTAATCATTTTATATGGAAAACAATTTCAGAACTAATTACCTCCCAAAGCGTTCATCACCTTTCTAATACTGTCATGGTATTGAATGAAACTTTCGTTCTGAAAAAAACTACAGTTTTGGACAACATCAAGGCTGAAACCACACAATGACTGGGTTCCTTCCTAGGTTACATATGAACTAAGCTCTGGTGACAAAACAGTTTTGATAATTAATAGATGCCAGATTACCATTCTCAAAATCAGAAGTTTTATAACTCTCATCAAAAATATATAGAATTCTGTTCCTGTAAGTCTTTTATGCACCGAGAGTGTATTGCTAGAAGACCCTTGGAAAATTAAAGTGCCAATTTAAGCCAAGAGAAAATTTAGTTCAATATCTTTCAAAGATCTTTAAAAATACATCTTCTGTACTGCAAACTAAATATATAATAAGGTGCACCAGAGCTTTTTATTTGAATACTTTTTAAAGGAATTACATTTTTAAGTAATAAACATTTAGTACAATGAAGGTTAACTACTAATGTAAAATATACCTGTTAAAAAATAAATATGTTAACTCAAGCTCTCTGTGTACTGAATCAATTATTCACACTACCAGTGTTCATAAAACCATTCAGCTAACTAAAATGAATGTCAAAGGAGTATAAATGTTAACCCAAAAAGAGGTGCTTTAGAATGGAAATTATGTCTCTGATCTTCTAATCATATATCATCATCACAATTTAGCTCTACAGATCCTGATACGGAAGAAAAAAATAACAAAAAAAATTCACTGGTCTTTGTCTGAAGGTTTTTTAGAATGTAGAAAATAATTAGGAACCAAAAAGCCCAAAACAAATACATTTTCCACTTCAAAAGTGAGCAAAATGCAAGCAGCAGAATAAATTACGAAAAAAATAGAAAGTAATAAAATACATTCTGAATCCTTGAGAAGGATTTTTTAATTATTTTTTATTAAGGGTCAAGTCCTGTTGTGTTATATTTTATGGTGAAACTTCTTTTCACTGCAATACTGAAAGACTTTCATCTTGATTTGACCCTTGCCATTTAAAATGCTCACACTCACAGCTTTGTGCTGTGTCAGAGCCACTTTGGTTAGGGATATTTTGGCAATGTTTTTTTTTTGTTTGTGGGGTGTGGGGTTTTTATTTGGTTGGTTTTTTGTTTTGTTTTTTTTAGATACTACCTCATATTGCTGCCAGACCTTAAAATTTGTGAAAATCTTTCCAGGGAGATTTACTGAAGTTATTGTATTACAAATGATTACATAATTAAGTTTATCTTTCAAAAGCACAACAGAGGTTCAGAGTTTCTCAAGTCAAAAAATATAATTTTGAAATCTGCCCACCACTGCATTAAAACAGTCTTAGTGAGGCATTACCATGGAAATGTCTCACTCCTGATTCAGAACAGGTAAGCATTCATTTTATTCTGACACTTCTCACTTCCAAACCATTTTGTCATTTTCAGGACTGACTACTAGCAATGAACACTCACTCCTATACTGTAAATTTTCCAGATACTGAATCTTTTTTCTAACAAAACAGAACTTCCCTTCGAACAAGGAAAGTGCAGTGACTTTTCTAGATTGTAGCAATGAAAGAACAGAGAAAATAATTGTCACATCTTTACACTGCACTTGTGTTATAGTTTCAAATTATTGTCACAATTCCAAATCCCAAGAAAATATTTCAAGTTTCTCTGTACTCAGAACAATTTGTTAAAACTGCTGATACATTTCTTTCAACAAACTCTCCCTAAAAGGAATTTAACAGGCACAGAATTAAAACAATGATGTCCCACAGGCTGAAATGCCACCCAAAATGTTCTCAAACCATCCCCAAAGAGGAAAAGCCACAGTTTCCAAACATCAAGCAGTGGGTTATTTTAAAATAAACTGACATCACTGTTCCCTCAAGTTTCTAAACACTTTGCTTTCACATGTAGTCACCTGTCATGCTGAAACAACTTTGTAACATTAACACTAGGTGGTAAAATCATATTTCTTCAACAGCAGTAATTAGTTTTACATGTTTTCCTGAAATTACTTTATTGCATTAAATATTAAAAGTAACATTAATATAGCAGTACTATTTTTTAATAAACAGAGCTGTTTCTGCCATTTTTCATATAATATTGAAAATAGATTGTTTTAATACTTGATTAGAGGAAAATCTACATTTTTCAGGAGTCTATACTCCCATAAAAATGTACTAGCAAAACATAAGGCCAAGGACTCTCTTGAAATAAAGTTGGCTTCAGCGAGCCACAGAGTATATGGAGCCATGATTATATTGTGTAAGCTGCAAGCCCTCAGTACTTGTTCCTTTAGGGTAATATTTAACAAAACCTGTCCATTTTCTATAGTATGTTGAAACTTAATAGAGTTTTTATTTAATCTGTCTCTGATATGTTACCAACAAACACCGATGATATATGATGCATTGGAAATTATGGCAGCTATGTATTATATTTTCTAAAGAAAGCCCTGTGTATTTTATTTCTTCTTGAAGGACTGATGGATTTTTGCACCTTTTATAACATTTCATTTTCAAACAAGCATGGGTCCCTTATCATTTTTACGTTATAATTTATTTTTGCTTGATGTTGATTTTTTGCTATTTCCCTCTATTATGTGACTTTGAATCAATCAGTACATAGGCTTTATGCAAGTTCCATTTCAAAAAATTGCTATATTTGATAGTCTAGCTACCTGAACTCACTTATTGTGGTCCTTATGTTTAATCGCTCTTGTCATTTTTATTTGACAAACTGCCCCATTTTGCCTATCCTAATAATTTTGTTCATAGAAATAATCCAGATAACATTGTAGAACTCCACTGCTGCTCTTTCCC
>NW_010518280.1:0-6523 GCF_000687285.1 Phaethon lepturus | reverse complement strand
CTTTCCCTCTGACAGTTAAACCTTCAGTTGAAGGAAAAGGACACCATGTCCTGGGCTGAACAAGTTGTTTGATTAATGGGTGTGTTTTTATTTCTGTTCTGTTTTTTGCCATGAAAAGGATTTACTGATAATGTTGCATGCAAGTTTATCATGAGTTGCCTACTACTTAGCACCAACAAATGAAAAGGTGTAAAATCACATCAAGCCGTACCACAAAAATACTGTATTTTTCAATTACACGTAAACATTCTGTGACAGAAACAGCACCCCATCAAAGTCAATGTATGACAAGACATACAAAGGATTAACCCAGAAATGCCTATCAATGCATTACAAATGTACTTTTGCCAAGAAATTTCTGACTCAATGAATTCAAAGAAAATTTGTACCACTTCAGTAGGACAAGGTTATCACATAAGTTGTCTCCCAAAATACATAGATTGGCACTTAGCATCTCATTAGCTTGCTGAAAGCTGTATGGTACATATGACAGAGGAGCACCCTGGGTGCAAACTACATAGTTGCCCACTTAGATCTCATGCATTCAAACCAAATCCCCAGCTTTTCTTTCACAGATCAGTAAAGATGCAATCTCTTCTATAATCTCATTGACATTCCTGGAGAAAAACAACAATTAAAGAAACAGGGTACAAGCATCTTTAGAGGCAAAAGATACCTTTCATTAAGATATACTTGTATATTTATAGCCCAGTCCACCATCGGACTACCAAACTGGACTCTTAAACTTGAAGAGGCAAAGACATTTAACAGTCAATCCCACCCCTTAAGTAACAGGGTACTCATTCACATATTTTTTGACAAAATCCCCTGAAGCATAAAAATGCATGACTTCAAAGAGCACTTCATTTGGTGGTAACATGATAAGCTAAATCCAAGAAATGTATGTGGAAGTAAGTCTTTACCCAAATGGCATTATTCTGATTTTGCAATGCTAAAATCCTAAATCTTTTGCAGAGTTAATCCACACAGACCCTATTATTCTGATGCCAATGGAAGTTCTTGCCAAGTAAGAACTTCTTACTTGGAAGTTTAACATTATCCCCTTTCATCTTTGGAGCATTACCATCGTTCAAACACCTAATGTTTAAAGTCTAATAGAGTAATTATAGCTGTGATGATCTAAGCATAAAAAGTTCACAGAAAGGGACTTTGCTTTTTATTAGAGCAGTTTTTTGTATTCACAAACCTTTCATCTGATCTGCAAAGAACAAGAAAGATGGCTGCATATGCAATATTCACAAAAATATCAGGCATTGATCAGTCACAGGTGTTTGAAGAATGACATAGCAGTAAGAGCAGGACTATCTTTATACAGTTAAAATCCCTAAGAATGGGGATCATGTGTTTAAATTTAAGTACAGGAGTTGTTCCAAGCCAATAGATGAGTCATATGCATGATATTAAGTACCCGATCAATGATTTTCTAGGCTGAAGCCAAAACAAGTCTGCTGTCTCAAAAAATAAATTTATGTTGATTAGTTACATTAAATTTTCATAGTATTACTGCTGCAGCTACACGCAGTCTGCATATATTATTGCACTTTTTCCATCATAAAGTCATCCTATCTTCAAATCTCCAAAACTTGTAAATTAAGGACACACATTAGAAGGACAAACTAGGCTCTACCAAAAGTCAGTTACAGTTAAATGAATCCAGTATCTCACTTTGGGGGTATACTCTTCACATGTTTTAATTAAAACCATTAGAAGAGGAACAGCAGCAATGTCAATAGCATTTGGTCATTAACTGACCTCTCCAGAATGTTTGGGTAGGAAGTGTCCTTTGAATATACTAAAAGACCCTTTTAATATAAAGTCTGTTCCTTCACCAAGAGATGACCAAAATTGTTCACTTTCACAACAGTATAGGGACAAAGTCAAAATTTTTTTTAATTTCTGCTCCAAGATGCAACAGCAATTGAAGAGATACAATTCAAATGGTGCCAACTTAATTATGATTTAAACATATACAAAAATTTGGTTTTGCCATGACAATACACTGTAGCCTGTGAAGTTACTCTTCTGATTTTAAAAACTGAGTATGTTTATTTGAGCTCATTCTGAAACACAGATTAAATCAGTATTTGTCAAGGTGGGGCAAATGGAAAACACCCAAAAGAAAAGGAGATCTTATTCTGTAGCAAGTCAAAAAAGATATTATAAACAAAAATGACAGCAAAAGTAAAGAATTATAACACATTGTTTGATGGTTTTATTTTAGATTGATAAAATAGTATCCATTCACTTGGAAGGAAAAAAATATCAAGGATATTTGAAGACATGATATCAGTAGACGACAAGCAGGTAATGGTATAATATTGACAGAAGCAAAATAAATACTAAGAAAAATGATGTGAGAAAAACATTCAAGCAGAACTAAGAATGTGGTCCTGTGGCTTTAACCTGTTACAGTAGCACTATTTTGATGATTGATGATGAAATCTTTTCACCTTATGTATATTGGTGCTGGGCAATGACAACAGCTTTCTATACAAGATTGAACAGCTATAGCCTGATAAACTTGGAAAAAAGACTTTCATGGAATGTCAGCCAGAAATCAGCTTGCTTATAAATGTAAGTGGAAGACGTAATATTAAGGGGAAAAAGACATTCTGACTTCAGCAGCGGAAGGCAGAAGGTTTGCGATCTGTGAGCTGCCTCCTACGATAGCAGGAATAAGCATCTCCATGGTTTTTTGCTTTACAAACAGAAATGGTAGAACTTCTTTTTGCCTTGGCATGGAGTAGCTTCACTAAAATGCACAAGATTCTTGCCTGCTGTGGTGCCAGGCACCAGAGCAGTTCAACAAATACCACTAACTGGCTACCAAGCAGGAGAATCCTGCAACTTGGAACTGGAGTTATCTGAAGCAGAAGTCTCATAAAGAAAACCCCTAAATTCAGGAAAGTCACAATGGAGGTAAGTCTGTTTTGCAGCCTGACACGTCTGATCTGAAATTAGACCTTATCTAGTTGACAAAACCGTTGCAAAATATCTATCATCAAAACTATTTTTCTTTTAATGCCACAGACTACATGTGCATGACACTGATAGTACACAAACCTACAGCTGAGAACACTGTCAACAGTTAAACACAACAGTTCACAGCTTTGTGGCTTGCCAGGATTATAGCAAATTTTCTCTCCCTTCTCTTCTGTCCTGTCTCGTAGTGGCGTTAGATACATGCGGGGTTTTTTATATACTTTCTCTGAGGTGGTGACAAACCTAACATGAAAAAATTTGAGTTCATCTCTTCCCAAAGGATTCTTTTCTTTCTAGATTAAACAATATTGCTAGGAGGCTTTAGGACTTGCTCTGATACAAACATGTAAAATTTGGAGAAATAGCTAATATTAGTAAACGGCTCAGATATGGGAGAGATCTCTTCCTGACCTGGACAAGAAAGCTGAGGAATGGTTGGACTTGATGACCTTGAAGGTCCTTTCCAACCTAGTGATTCTGTGATATGCTGTATGCACAGTGGGCAGGTTTTTTGCACAAATAGACATTTGGCTACTTTCTATGAATTTGCTGGTGCAATTAAGAGCATGAGGCTATGACATCTTGCGGTGCTTAGTGCTTCATTGCTATTTTGCACTACTCCATCCAGGCTGTGTCCAAGTAACCTGAGTGTGTCCAAGTAATTTAAGGTATTAAATTATTATTGTCCTTATTAAGAGCCTGATAATAAAAATAAAATTGAATACTTATTCATGTACTTACTTAAGAAAGCTTGTAATGAAGCTAGGCTTCCAAGACTCATTTTACAGGAAGAATTCCCCTGACATGGAATTTACAGAGACCTGGCGCAGGCACTGGACACATTGCAGCCCTCCTGTAATAACACCCAGACACACGATCTTTGGTACTGCCCCAATGATGAGAATATAACAAGCTTACAAACCTCATGTGCTTTTTACTAGAAATTCTTTAATGTTTCTTTTCTTTCTTTTTCTCTTTTTTTTTTTACTTATATACTGATGAAGCACTTGTTGAAATTGCCTTTTAGAAAAAAAAATTGCCTTTGTAGAAAATAACTGGCCAGGTCCCAAGTGTAGCCAAGAGGCCTCCATATTTCAGGCAAGGTCCTAGGTCTAGATTACATCAGGAGCTCTTCCATTAACTCAGAGTACCTTAGGAATAGGTAGGCACAAATATAACCAAAGACTTGGTCCATAATGTTCCTTAAATTGCTAAATTTTTTCCTGTGTCACTTAAACAAGAAGGAAAATATGTCTAATAAAATCAGTCACCTGGCCTGTCCCAGCATAGTTACTCAGAAGATAAATTGTGTAGAACCAGGTTTCATGTTACTGAAACAGTATAAGCTCAGATATATTTTACACTTTTCTTCTATGTCCTATATCAAAATAACCAGCTTCCAAACAAGTGTTTTACTACCCAATCCCCTTCAGATTGTGTCCAAGCAACTTAACTTTGCTTAGCTACACATTGCTGCTAGAGACTTATATTAGCCTAGTAATTTTTTAATAGTAAACAACAAAAAACTTTTGCATATCTGTGTATATCATGTTCAATGCCAGATAGTATCTTCTGTGAACATGAAATTTTACAAATGCTTTGAGTATATAAAAACATGAATATAACAGAGGAAACTATGACTACTGAACAAATACTTAGGAGTAACTTTTATTATTAACAGCATGCATCTAAAACTGTCAAGATTTTCACAACTAATATGATGAAGTTCAAACTAACATAAGAACAGTGAACTACACACATCTTCAACTGATTGAAACCTGGGAAAAGATGGAAAGATGAAAAAAGTAACTGTATACAACTTAGTGAAAGTCTTGTTTCAATATGCACTAATGGTCAAAAAAAGCAAATAAATAGTTGGATATATATGCAATGTGTTATACAATAATTAACACCAAAATTACTTGCCACTAAATAAAACAATTGTACACCTACATACAAAACACCATACTTCTTGTCAGTTTTTCTCAAGGAAAAATACCACAGTAGATGGGATTCAGAGATGAGAAACAGTCATTAACAGAATGGAAAGTCTTTATTATTTTTGTTAATTTTTTTGTTTTGCCGTAGTTCTGAAAGACCTAAACAAAAAATAGGAAATACTGTAAATATTGGAAGAGTTTAGCAAGAAATTATAAATTCGTCATGCATTCTTCCTTCACAATACAAGATCAACATAACCAAAAACTGCTGCACTTCCCAATAAAATGTTGCACTTCCCAATAAAATTAAAACTTTATACAATTAGGCTATAGGATTTGCAATAGCAACATGTTTTTCAGTTTAACAGCTTTGCAGAATTCAGATGAAGCTGATATTGACACAAATAATGAAAACCTCTATTTCTATGTTACAGTTAAAACAAGCATAGTTCAGATTTTTTCACCCTCAGAAAATGGCACAAACACCTCACTGATGTTCTAGTAGAATAATACTGAACACTCTATATTCAGCTTGTGTATTGAGATTTCAAAGGTGAAAACTGCTAAAAGTTGAATTCTTTGGAAAGCAGATCTTCAACTCCACACTGTATTAGTATACTAGCATCATTATTACCAGAGCATGTAGAACTGCAAATAAAGCTCTGTGATGTTACACTGTAAAAACACATGTTGAGAGATCTATGCTGTGCAGTTTTAATATCATTTATAGCCATGACAAGCAAATGGGAGAAAGCTAACAGAAACACAATGGCAAGTCACTTAACCAAGGTCAAAAAATATGCCAGAGAAAGTAAAACACAGGTTTCCTGATTTCTAGTCTTGAGATACTAAGGACCACTCCAGTTACATATTACGAAAAGTCTCAGGCACCTATCAAGAATTTCTTTAATTATGGTAGTGAAATTAGTGGGGATTTAAGATGCTCTGTATTTTTATAACCTACTCATTCCTTCCTTTTTTTTAAAAAAAAAAGCATCCTACAATTCTGAAGTATCACATTAGGACCTCGAGTCTAGTCAAACTTTTTATTGCTGCTAACCAGCATTTCAAAGAGCATTTTGTATTAATAACCTGAAGACTTGGAGCCAGTTTCTGAGAAGTAAAAATATTTCAACTATATTAAAAGGAGTTCGGGGTAGCCTACCCTCTTCTTAAACATCTCCCTCCCCTACAAGGAGTGTATTCAAAGAGAAACCAAAAACCACAATCAAAACCACAAACAAACAAAAAAAACCCCACCAGTGACAGAGGCAGAAAGGAAGAACAGCAGATAATGACATGGTGATGCCCACATGTAATCCTGACACATGTATCTTCTAATTCATTGCAGCCCCTCTGCCACCATGATCACACAGGTCAGACATAATTTTTAATTAAGTAGTTTTTTATTTCAAGATGAGACAAAACAGCAGCCTCCAGAGATCTTGGCAGGCAGCAAACACCACCTGACAAGATTGAAGCTAGGAGTCATAGCCCCCAGCAGCAGTCTAGTGCTGAATATTCTCCCTAGTCATATAGCCATATAATTATCACAGAATCACTAGGTTGGACAGGACCTT
>NW_010518279.1:0-4419 GCF_000687285.1 Phaethon lepturus | reverse complement strand
TGTGATTCTGTGAAAACTCCACAGAAAAGCCCTTCAGACTGTTACTTTTCGCGTTGATCGCGCAGCAGAGTCTTCTGATCATGCAAAGCGGCTTATGAGATCGTTTGATGGCAGAAGACAAGATGACCTTCACAAGGGTGGCATTGTGAAAAGGTTAGGAATGAATTCACACCTACACAGCCCAGAAAGCAACTCAAAGCAGCAGCTCGGTATCAACAATGCAAAACTCAGCCGAGCTTCAGGAAAGAAAATAATGCAAAAAAAATAGTGGCATTTCAACGTCATATTTTGCTCTATACCCCCAGCATCTGTATTTGAGCATGTAGAGCAAGCATACAACACACTCTTTTTTGCACCTTTACACAAACAACCAAAAATTACCACGTATAGTAGATGCAACAGCTGTTAATCATCAGAGTACCAGAAAGCAAACCAAAACCACTCTCTCTCCACTTCTCAGTCACCCTTATGGAAGTGGTCTCAGCCCATGCAAGGAAAACTGCCACCATCCCTCATTCCGTAAGAAAAGACAATGCCAAACCAGAATTTTCCACTGGCCTTCAGGGGAAAAAATAAAGAGCATCTCAATGATTAAAAAATTGATTTTGTGATGTGTGGAACAGGCAACCCACACCCTTTTAACAAGTTCTACAGGCAACGCTGGCACGTTGTCTTTCAAGGACACATCACAGAATAAAGACTTAGAAAATGAACACAAACCTTGTGATTATTCCCGGGAGCATGACAGCACTGCTACAGGTAAACCCTTGGAGGACCATTTATAGAAGACATATAGATTGGTTGCTGCCAGGTTACATCCATGAACTCCAAGCGGGAGAATCCAGAATCCACTTGTGGTTCAGGTGTGACAAGGCATTCTCACTGCCTGGGAGAGAAGCGTTAGTGAGTCCACGGGCAAAGGAGTCAAAGCGTCTACACACCACGGATGGGCCTGGAGATGTACATTCGCAGAAGGGTGAGGCATGGCAGAAGTGGGGAGGGAGGCAATAGTGATGATGGAGAGGAAGATGGCAGCAGTCATGCTAAATACATAATGTAACTCAGATAGTCACAGCATATACAATTCATTCTTTTTTTTCCTGCCTAAGTTTTTGTAAGGATTAAGAGCTCAAGATCATATGGCTTCGCCATGGCTGTAGAATATTTTACAGCTGCTCTACATGGTGGAAGTAATCAGCTCTGCAACTAGGGTGTGTGTTTTGTCAGGGATGAGAATCTCTTCATCATTTCTTTCAGGATTTTGAGAGGGTGGGTTGCAGTGCTGTACTATTTGCTGACAGTTATCTTGATTCTGGACATGTTTTAGCAGAGATGTGTAAAGTAAATTACTATTTTGAATCTTGCTATTTTGTTAATAGCTGCTATACTGTTATTTAAATAACTCCCACTAGTTCCATTTTCACAAAAGCTCTTCCAATGCTTTATGCAAATCTACCTCAGTACAATTTGCATGGGTCTTGAAATTTCCAGCTCTGTCATTTCAGCACAGAAAAATTTTGCATAATGGTTTTAAAGTGATGATAATTTTGATTTCATTCTTATTTATCTCATTAATGCTGTAGCATTATATATAATGCAACTTCATTTACAAGGATGGATTCAAACTGTCCGAACTATTTTAAGGTTGTATCACTAAGTCTTTACTTCACCTGATTAGGAGTAGCTATTTCTGAAATCTCTTTATTATAGGTTATGCAACCAGCACCCAGATCCTATTCCCCTGAAAATTACTGTGAGGTTTTCACACATCCTACATTATCCAGGACCACATCCTTCCTATAATACCATCTTCTCTTTCCCAAACATGGAATTCAGGGTTTTCAAGGGCAGGTGTAACCGGTGGTCTGGGAGCTGCATGGCATACCCTGAGACATATGGAATACCTCACCTACGGTGAAGCCATATAAACTCGTAGCATTTTTCCATATAATTAACTTTGTCATAATAGCAATTATTTTCTGTGCTAACTGCAGGTAATTTATGCATCAACAAAGCTGTTTTATCCATAGCCTTTAATTTAGGCAATTGCATTTGCGTTTCTGATTCCAACCCTAGGCTTGACGCTTTTTCTGAGTTGTTTACAAGTCAGCTGCAATATCCCTGGGCACTTTATGTTCCTGACATTGCTACAGTATATGCAATCATAACACGCATATATTTATGTAGACAAATTTGGAAGCAAAAGGGCTTTTTCACTTCTCAAAGAGACAGCAGAGGAGGTTGGAAGTTACAATGCTCTTACAGTACCACAGCTTTGTGTGTTCTAGTCCTATCATGTCAACAAATAAGCATCAGCACAGCAGGCGACTGGAGCTCAGGTTTGAAGAACATGCTGTGGATATGCTTGTCCTAAGATGTGGAAATGCAAATCTGAACATTCTTCTGCGTTGCCCGGTAGCTCATACAACTTGAAATGTACACAGTGAAAGAACTTAAAGACTTCTTTCAAAATATAAAACCAATTTATACATCGTTATTATCTTTATTCCATAACACATACCTGGGATAGACATTCTGATCTCATCACTGAAAATTCAGTGAGTTGTAAAAGTATTTTGTGAAAGGGGAAAATATTATAAATAAGCAATGAGTGAGCTCCAGCCAGGAGCATCTCAGCCCAGGGAGATACAACAACCCATCGGCTGCAGTGCCTCCAGGCAAGTGGGGACCTTCTGGTCTGGTCTTCCTCCTAATACTTCTAATACTTAGAAGTTTTTGGAAGTACCCACCTGTCTGCATTGAATACAGGTCAATGACAAGACTGGACAAAGGCTAGCAACTTCAACTGTAAGCCAAACAGTAGTTATCTTAGGCTACTAAGTTATACAACTTGTACAAAACCAGTGTCCTCACAACTTGTACAAAACCAGTGTCCTCATAGTTTTGCTATATAGATTAGCCTTGAAATAAAAATTACATAGATTTGCAACATGTGCATAATATATTCTTCTATAAGTCCTCACAGGACAAAAAGAAACTGTCATAAAATAAAGCAATTAGCACCAACTCACAAAGGGCAGACTCTTGTTACAGTGAAGAGAGAGACAGAAGCTGTTCCGTGAGGAGACTATAAAATCTAGCATTTCTCCTTGCTAGGAACATAAATTGGTTCTCAGAGTGCTCTGCAGGATATAACAATATCAGATAAAGGTCTGTGGAAGCACCTAGCTTGTTAAAGGAAAGTCAGAAACGAGGCAAAATGAGAATTCTTTCATCATGAGAGCCAAAGGAGAATTGAGCTTTTGCCTTACAACTCATGCATAACTAGAGTATTTTGAATAGTAAGTATAATTTTAGCATTTTAGTGAAACGTGCGGAAAATGCATAGACTGTGTAAAATGAGCTTTATATTGGTTGGCTTTTTTGACTATTATTTGATATATACACCACATCCTCCACTGAAAACACGTTCATTCAAGGTTCTTTTTCTTGAGGCAGTTTCATTGGGCACTAACCACACAGGTTTGAAAAAGTACTTGTCTTGTTCTTTTTGCATTTCTGATTCATAAATCAGGTTAGCCAAGCATATACCAGATGGGAAAGAAACATCTTCAAAGATCCAAGAGTATTTTGTACTTAAACAAGACAAAATTATCCTCCTACCTTTCTGGCAGGAGACCCTCCTGCTCTAAGTATTCATCTCCGACTAACCCCAGCCAGCTTTCTCTTTTCACCCGGGGTCAGTAACATGGCAAAGCAGTTACCAGCATTTCATTCAGAGCTCCAAGACGAGCTCCACAGGCTGACTGGGGATGCCAGCCCATACTCTACTCACTCGGACACTGCAGCCACACCATAGATAGAGATCCAGAGCCTTGTTAAGGTCCCATCAGACGCAACTAGAAAATGGGAAGTCTGTTAATTGCACCTATTGCGAAAACCCTATCTTAAGCATATATGTTTTCATGGCCTGTCATCCCAAAAAGTAAGAGATGCCACTTGGTAAGCTGATTAATAACAGGTTGAACTAAGCGAATCTATATATAAAGGAGAAATATCCATCTGAACAGATAGGTTGTGAAATAGTTCCTACTTACTTAAAAACAAACTGAAAACCCACACAACTATTTTGTTTCGCAGTTCTGTGGCAGTAGGGGGAACATTTTTAACAACTTCTTACTTTGTGCCCGGAAAAGTGTTAAGGCTGTAAAGACATTTCTTTATGTCTTTGCTCTCCAAGGAGAGCCCACAGGCGTTTATGATGATACACCGCCTTGGTGTAGAAGAGTCCTTGGCGCAGAAGAGTCTGTGCACCGGGGGAAGCTCTGTTGGGCAGAGCAGCAAGAGCCGCAGGAGTGAGAACCAGGGTATGAGCATCCCCAGGAGAGAATGAAGTGGTTCAGGCAAACGCCGAAATTATGTTCAACCTGAAACCAAGGAAACGTAGAAGGACTGGTG
>NW_010518278.1:0-21957 GCF_000687285.1 Phaethon lepturus | reverse complement strand
TATAAATTATATTATATATTATAAATTATTATTATAAATAACATAGGTCCTGAAGATGGGATTAATTTGAGTAACCTTACCTCCTCAAAATTTGAGTATGTACACTGGAGCTGGTTAGTGTGGTTTCTTTAATTCCTTCTCTAGCCAACATAAATAAGTCTCTTTAGACACTTATTTACCTTAGTCACTTGTTTTAAAATAGAATAAGTATATTAGCTTACACTGAAAGTCATATTGTAGAGATTTCACTCTAATAATAAAGTGGAAAAGCAGATGATACCTCACTGTTCTTGAATAGACTCTGCATTTTTGTAATCATACAAAACTCATTACAAACTTACGTATTAAGATACTATGTAAAAAATTCCTCAATATACTTTCCCACTTTTATAAAAAAATGATCAGTTTTAAAAAGTTATGAGTATTATTTAGAGAATACTTTGACCTTTTACACTACCAATGGGATCCACCTACAATATATGAATGAAAACAAGGTTAAAGTATAGCAGTATATGCTTTGTCTGTGCTAGCAAGTGGTGCTCTACAGTAGGACAGGTTCTGTAAAGTGAAATAGCTGGTGCTGAGGATCTGCTTTCCACATCACAGGCATTTTAGTGACTATAATTTGGTCTAGCTGTAGATTGGCCTGACATCATTAAATAAGGTGCTTAAAAGACCTCCTTTCTCCAAGCTTTTTTGCTTTGTAAAAATAAATCCATCATTCAGGATTCTGTTTCCAGGATTTCTGTTATTACATAGTAAGATAAATCAAGATAATTTCAAAAGTGGTTAAGAAAGAAAAGGATTAATCAGTATCATTGAACTCGTAATATAGGAAATAATAATTAACAACTGATTACCAGCTACCAGCTCAACCATATCTGATGATATCCATTGAGTCATGTGCTTAATGTGTTCATTCAGTCATGTACATAATGTGTTCCTTAAGTCCTGCATTTAAGAATGTGAACAAACAAAACATGAAAATATCACTTGAAAATACTTGCAATCATTGATTAGAAGAGTTTTCATGATAAATTTACTGAAAAAAAGCCTGATCCAGTAGCAGCATCTCTCTTTACTGATAAGACTAAGAAAGAGTCCACCTTTGCCCATTGATGTTTAGACACCACTTATTAAAATCCATCCACTATAAACATTGAAAAAGAGAATTCAGTTATGTTCTGTCATTTTCCTCTTTATTTATAAAATTATTATATTTGCCTAAAATATGTTTCTTATTTTTTATTATTCTGCATCAAATGAGATACAATTGACATAGATGTCAGGGGTGTCTTTTTACCTGGAAAATGGAAATGTTAGATTTACTTTCCAGTATATAGTTGCTAAAACATACTTTTCTGTCTTTTTTCTTATTTTGATAAAGTGATTCAAACTCTAACAAGTCACCCAAGCTTTTCTGCAGCCTTTTCATATATTACATTATATAAAAAGTCTGTATCAGTACACAAAAAAATCTTCACAATCAAAAATATTGGCAAACAAAAATTATATCAGTTGAAATTTATTCTTGTTGCATCAAACTATGAACTAATATGTTAATTTGTATAGGCAGATGTTTCTTTGAAATATTATTTATTCTTGGATTATTATTCTGCAACTATAACCAAGGGCCAACACATTCAAAAAGATTATGAAAGTTATTGCCTATAAAAATGGGTTATTTGAATATGGAGCCACTGATTTTCATGGACAAATAAATAAAATAAACTCTATTTTTTTCTATTGCAAAAGAATGGTGGACAATGAGATGGTTATCGTTATTATAGCTCATGGCAAAAATAAACTATTATTCCAAAAATACTTTGAAAATATATATATATTTTTTGTGTGTGTGGAGATGTTTCCATGTAAAAAAAATTATGAAATTTGTTGGATATTATGAACAATTTATAACATATTTTTCATTAAGTTTTTTCTTTACATTATTCATGTGTTCTTGATTTACAGTACTAGATAGTATTATTTTTCTTCCTGTTTTTCTTTTTTTAGTATTCTGTATTTAAAGTGAGTTTTCTTTAAAAATTATGTTAATGTTAATTATGTTAATGAAGAAAAGTATAGCAACCTAGATTAATTTGGGGTTCTATGTACATATTAAAAATATCCAGACTCACAAATAAATCAGTAACTTTGCAAATGTGCTTAAGTAAAATTTGTCCCACAAATGCGTGCTCTTGGATCTTTTAGCATCCACTTACCAAAGCAAACTCTGAGGCTATCAAGTGTTCTTGCAATTATGTCACTGAAGTTACAGCAGAACCTAATTTGTTTGTGCACAGACCTATTTTTCTTTTCTACTACATTGTCTTTGCTATAATTATTCTTCTTCCCTGTTCAAATACAGATAATTTAATTACTGGTTTACAATTTTAGACCAGTTAAAAATGTCATTAATTTGCTAGATTTCTTTAAGGCTGAAAGCCATTGGCAGGATCCAGAACTGTGAATCATAGAATGGTTCAAATTAAGCTCCCTAGAAAATCAGTAAAAACTTAGAGCTATTCAAAACTGGCACAAGAAATGCAAAATATACCTATGTCTGAATCAAGAGCTCCTGACTGAATTTAATAATGGCTGGACAGAGATGAACCGCACATCTGCATGAACAAGTACATTAAAAGGAAGAGGCAAAAAAGACACAATGAAAAAACAAAAGACAACAGTCTCAAATTGTAGCAAGAAAGTATCTGATTACACGTAAAGAAAAAAATCTTCACAGTAGTATTGACAAACATTGGAATGGGCTATCCAGAAAAGCAATGGAATCTCCATTTTTGATGATTTTATTACATGACTAGGCAAAATCCTGAATAACCAGAGCAGCTTCTGACACTGTGTTTTGAGCTAAACTGTATCCAGGGTCTTCTTCCAACCTACATTTTTTAGATTCTTGTGAAAGTAAATCTCAAAGTCCCTACTAGGCACAAGAATCTAAGGGTATGTCTAATACTGCTAGATCAGACAGAGCCAGAAATCAGACAATGGTCACAAAAATGATCAGAAGGCTGGAACACCTCTCCTATGAAGAAAGGCTGAGAGAGTTGGGATTTTTCAGCCTGGAGAAGAGAAGGCTCTGGGAAGAACTTACTGCAGCCTTTCAGTACTTAAAGGGGGCTTATAAGAAAGATGCAGAAAGACTTTTACCAGGGCCTGCAGTGACAGGAGAAGGTGTAATGGTTTTAAACTGAGAGTGAGTAGATTTAGACTGAACATAAGGAAGACATTTTTTATGATGAGGATAGCGAGACACTGGAACAGGTTGCCCAGAGAAGTTGTGGATGCCCCATCCCTGGAAACATTCAAGGTCAGGTTGGATGGGGCTCTGAACAACCAGACCTACTGAAAGATGTCCTGGTCCATGGCAGGGGGGTTTGGACTAGATGATCATTAAAGGTCCTTTCCAATCCAAACCATTATGTGATTCTATGATTATATAAATCTACGACTACTTTGCAATACTTCATGCTGCTTAGGATTACTGATGCACACAGCAAATTGCTTTGGAGGATCTTAACTAGAGCAGTTAAGTGAGATAGTTTCAGGACAGTGCTCAAGCCTGAAAATAGGACAGCGACATAACTTCACTGAGTTCACTTAACTTCACTTAACTGAGATACTGTTAAAGAAAGGAGTATGATGACAAATGACTAGTGTAGCAGCTACCTACATTTTACAGAGCATCCAACTGATTAGAATGCTATAACATGCAGAAGGCAGTATCTGTATGTTATTGCTCTGCTGATGTGGAGAGTAAAACTCAACCTTCCCACCTGCAAAACAGTGTTCAAAGCATCAGGCTGCGGAACAGCTAAAGGTGAGGCTTGGCTACAGTTGGAGGAAAGAATCATCTCCACTTCTATGGAAAACAGAAAGTTGGGAAACTAGTTAAAGATGTAGGCAGAGATGAGGCAAAAAGGACTTGACTGAGATCTTGTGATAAGAACACTGGTACTTTATATGCATTTTACACTGAGGTTTTATTGGTTATAATAGATACATGAATTTTACACAACACATCAGTCTCTCTAGATACCAAAGGATATAGATTAGATTTCATGCATATCTTGTCCATTAGTTTTTTACTGTGCTTAAAGAACAACTCATTTATCTTCTGGTGACTTTCAGTGAAAAAGGATTGCCTGTCCCACCTTTCTGTAGTTTTTAAAATGTCTCTTGTACTTCATTTTAGGCTTTATATTCATACATTTGAGAAATCATATGGAAGTAGTAATGCATTAAAAAAAACTCATTAAGTGTGCTTCCTAGATCTGTTATGGACCTCAAAACAGTTTATAACATTGCCTAAAGTAATTAACACCAAAAAAATGTTGAAATTTTTGTTGTTGTAGGAATTTTTTATCCCACTGATGGATCATGCATGGCTTTAATATTATTGAAATGTTATGTGAGTTCATTCTTTCCTTTCTTTCCTTTCCCTTTTGTCATGGTTTAACCCCAGCCAGCTACTAAGCAACACAAAGCTGCTAACTCCCTCCCTCCCAGCAGGATGGGGGAGTGAAGTGAGAAAGCTCATGGGTTGAGATAAAAACAGTTTAACAATTGAAACAAAATAAAATAAAATAATAATAAATCCTAATGAAAAAGAAAATAACAAAGAGAAAGACACAAACCCCAAGAGAGGCAAGCGATGCAATAAAAACAATTCGTCACCACCAACCAATGCCCAGCCAGTCACTGAGTATCTCCCCCCCTTGCCAACCTCCTCCCTATTTTTATTGCTGAGAATTATGTCATATTGATATGGAATATCCCTTTGGTCAGCTGGGCTCAGCTGTCCTGGCTGTGTCCCCTCCCAAATTCTTGTGCACCCCCAGCCTCCTCACTGGTGGAGTGGTATGAGAAACAGAAAAAGCCTTGACTCTGTGTAAGCACTGCTCAGCAATAATTAAAACATCCTGGTATTATCTACACTGTTTTCAGCACAAATCCAAAACATAGCCACATACTAGCTACCATGAAGAAAATTAACTCTACCCTAGCCAAAACTAGCACACTGTTCCCTTTCCTTTTCTCTTATGAACTCTCATCTATGGAATTTTTTCACTCACACAGGTTCAGCTAGGAAGAGATAAACAATGTGACTAAAACATTTCTTCAAAAACATGCAGTTCAAATATATGAAACATTGCTCACTTGCCAAATATGTTAGTTTGATGGGCACATATCGTGATGTGGAAGTTTGCTTATGTTTGCAAGTGGGAGTTATCATTCTGCCCTTGCCAATACTTCCTTGGTGCTTGTTCACTGCAGGGTTGCTTGCTTTTATGTAGAAGCAAATAAAAATAAGAAAGACTCACAATATTTTTGCAAAATGCCAAACCTGATTTGACTATGCAGGATGTAATCTTTGTTTCGGCTGGAAAACAATATTTGTACAGACATTTTTAATTCATGCAAATCTCCAAAGAGGAGTTCGCTTTCTGAGAACCTAGATATCCTTGTGTGAACAACTGTATTTGTTCTGGAAACGTCTACCTTGTTGTCCTAGTTAAATAGATGTGTGGCATATAGGAGGCAGGCAGAAAACAGGAGAATGTTTTAAATTCACTGACTTTCTTGGTTATGAAAAACTACACAATCATTTTAACATAATTGGAAGAGCAGAAAGGAGAACTAATACGAACACTCAAAGAACAAAACAAGTCTTCTGTCAAGATCTAACTTTTGGCATTGAAAGTGTGTTCAACTACATGGCATGTGGAAAGTAAATGTCTGGATAAATACGCTTTACATTTCAGGTAGCACTAAACAATGCAAAGAAGTTTTCCAAATTACTATGTCCAAAGTACTGCAAGACATGAATTTAAATATAAAGAAACTCACTGCAACCTTCATAGTTAGGACAATACAAAGGAGTTGGTTTTTTTCTCCTTGGTGTTTTTTCTTTCATGCTGTTCTTTCTTTTGTTTTATCTTTTTAACATCACAAGGAAGCAAATGTATCTATCTTGTTGATGTCTCCCTTTGTGATGCTGCCCATTTATCAGCACAAAATGCTTCACAGACCTCATTCCACAGGCAGCAGAATCAGATGCGCTCTGGGATTTCACTACAGGTGTGTTCACTGTAGCTTTCAGAGGAAGGAACTGACAGGACAGCCAGGGAGCCAGGACCAATGATCAACTAAAACATCGTAGTTCCAAAGAGTTCTAAAAGAGTTCTAAAACATAAAGCTCCTTTTTACTTTGGACTCCATTTTTAGGGTTATCCACTTTTCGGCTGAAAACTTTTTCCACTTTGTGTGCCCTATAAGGAGCATAGGTCATATAGCTATGGAAAATGAGTACATAATTTAGGCTTGCTCAGCTTGAAGAATTCAATCACAGGACTACTGTCATGCTCTCCCACTGACAAAAGATTTTTATACATTTATGCTAAAAATACACAGATTGTCTCCTACTTCACCAACTCTTTCTACACACAACTTGGAAATTCCTGTAACCAGGATGAGTATGCCACCTTATTGGGCTCCCAACTCACGTAGAAGTTTCTAAAACCTGCTCCCCATATATGACCAACTCTTCTGGCCTGTTCCTAATTACCGGATCATATAGTTCCTAATCACAAGACCAGCACAAAGACATGTGCCATGTCATACTACCTTATTAAGGAGCTGAAATTTCTTCCCCAAATACAAGATTCTTCAAATATTGGACAAAACCTGAATTTTGGAATGCCTGATAACTAGTAAACTAATAATATGAAGAATATTAAATGGTAGTGAAATAAAGATGAAATTATATTATTATTTCATGCAGTGGGGGAATAACTCGAACTTGTGAGAATACCCATGTGTTTAGGAAGACTACATGACAACTCTATTTGTCACTAAAAGAATCAGAAACAAAGGCGGATGTAAGGGCTGTGGTAGTTTCATTGTTAAGTCTAGGACAACTGGCCATTACACAGTCTCATGTCTCAAAATGCTGAGCAACACCTGAGCTAGGCAGGAACTGACACAATTACCTCCCTGTAGTACTCTTAAACCTGAAACCTCTTTTAGAATCAGGTAGACAGTAACCTTAGATAGAAGATATTAGAGTAACATCTTTCTCAATTCCTAACACTTGGGAGATGAAACCCAATTTCATTTTCCTTTTTACCTGAGAGAATTAAAATGTGCATCTCCTACTCCTGTTAAGCTGTAATTTATAGGCTAAGCTCTCAAGCCTTTTTGGGAAAAGCTGTTCCACCCAATATTAATTAAATATTCACTGGTACAGAAAAGAGTTTTGATCTGTACAACCTTGATTTAAAAAAAGGGAGACCCATTTTTCATTTTACATATTAATGAATATTTAAGTATTATAAATTAAACACCCACTAGAACAGCACTTGGGAGGCAGGTTTCCCCCATGGCAGGTAAGAGACCTGGCCATTTGTTTAGAATTTCATGATGTCTCTTACTTCTTCTTTCTCTGGAACAATGTATATTTAATTATTTCATGCAAAACCTAATAATTACAAGGAGGGAGCTGAAGATTCCCATTCATATACCTGACAGCCAGTTGGTTAGCTTATTCATCTGGAAGAGCAGATTGACAGAACTGAAACCCCTCCAGTAAAAATTTAAATGGGCCGAAATTTCTGAGTAAAACTCTAGGACACTATAATGTTTTCTTGCTTTGTCTTTTTGACTTAGGAATGCTGAGAACTCCTATCAGTTTAGGTGCCACAAGCAATCCAAAATTGTGTTGCCTGGATTGTGCGTGTGTGCGCAGCATCTTTGTGTTTGTGTGTCAATTTGCCTGTTTAATCCTAGGTATTGCCACAAGCAGTCCTTGTTGATCTTGGTGTCACAGAAGTAAAGTAAGTGACCATCCACTTAGCCTTGTGGTGCCGTTACTAGATTATTAACAATATCAGAACTAAACAGTCTCAAGCTCAATAAGCTGTAATGTATAATGCAACGGCTGTTGTAAGGGGCCTTACTGCCCCTGTGATGAGCCCCATATGTGGCTCCTCCCACTGTGCCCATGACCAAGGATCCCACTGCAGCCTGGTGGGGCCACATTCTCCTGTCCCAATGATGCCACAGCAAGGCTGTTCTCCAGTTCTCCACAGCCCTGTCCAGCCCAGCCATGGGCAGGTATCTTTCTAGTCTAGTTATTTTCTAAAAATTATGTTGGGATTTTATAGTGTGGAGGAAAAGGAGAATATACATAGATAGTTTTTGGTGAAGTTAAAAGAAACTTCGCTCTAGTTGAAAATCTACAGGATTAAAAAGGAGGCAGGAACAGCTGTTGCCCTAATTATTTAAGAGAAATAACTTCTTTTGTTATATTTCTGTCAAAGCACAAGTCTGATAGATGTACTGTGAGAATGACCAATTATTGGTGGTGAGAAAAGCAAATTATTTCTTTTCCTCACCTAAGTAAGTTAAGTAAGATATCCAGCTACTCACCTCCATCACCTGAAAAATGATTCTGGCCATGTACAGAAGCAGAGTTTTTAAATACTTAAGTAATTGAAAAGAAAACAGTTTTTCTTAAGATGAATACAGAATGTATTTCCACTATTAGAAGAGTGTACAAGCCTTTAAGTGTTGTATTTTGGAATTAAATTCCTATTTTTCATTTGAATTTCACTTTAGATGGTTGAGTCCTGTTTTGAACTTCACTCAAGCATTAAACTTATGGTTTAGTATAAAACTTTCTCCCACCAGCTAATATATCCTAACACATTGTAGCTGGAATATTGAAGAAGACCTACATACTAAAAACAGGAGTAGGTATACAAAACTTAAAATAACCGCTTTAAAAAAGTAAGTCTTGATCACTTTGCATACAAGGTTTTTTAATTTGTGGAAAATGCAAGTATTTTAAATGATTTTACAGCAACTTTTGCTTATTTAGATAATCTCAGTAGTTTATCCTATAATGGGAAATCTTTGCATATTTCTTATAATAACTTTTTTATTATTGATGAGTTTTCCTTCCTTTCTGAAATGTACTTTGAAGTTGCATGGCTCTCCCTTATTTACAAGTTACTGGAGTCTTCATATACAACTTTATTTTTCTTTGTTATTGTCATACGCTTGTATTCTGATTCACTGCTTCTCTCATGTTAGTATTGCATCCGCAGTTTCTGTGACTGCAGGAGCAGTGTTTGCCTTACGTGTCATCAAATGGTTTTATGACGCTACTGCAGATGGTCTTTACAAAAGTTTATCAGCTTAATAGTCATCTTATTTTACTGTTCATTGTGGTTTTGTTAATTTACTATAAAGTGGTAGATTTTTACAGGCTGTTCAAAGTATTAGTTACATCTTTCTCTTCATAGTTTATCAAATATCCTCACTGCTGATTTAATAACTTCTTCAGTTTATCCAATAGTGACACCAGAATATGAATATATCCCTGCTGCTCAGTGCTAGCTTCCCATTTCCATTGTCTTTGTGCACATCTGTGAAACACATAATACAAAGCAGAAACCAGGTTTGAACCTTCAGTGTCAAGGAATTGAGGGCAGTAACAGGCCTCAATGGCCCTGACCCATGG
The DNA here is from genome assembly GCF_000687285.1 of Phaethon lepturus. Classification (NCBI taxonomy): domain Eukaryota; kingdom Metazoa; phylum Chordata; class Aves; order Phaethontiformes; family Phaethontidae; genus Phaethon; species Phaethon lepturus. The sequence continues at coordinate 12,413 of NW_010518278.1, read as the reverse complement.
GACCTCTCATCCATGAGGAGCCCCATCTCGTTCCCCCTGAGATCATCAGTTCCTTCCCCAGTGACACCACAGCAGGGCTCGTCTCCAGCTCCCCACATCCTTGCCCTGCCTGGCCATGGGATCCGCTGCCCAGCACCCACCTGTGGGTCCACATCCTGGTCCAGCCTCAGCTTGTCCCTGTCCCCATGGAAGTGCCCTATGCCTGGGGCTGGGGCTGCCCCAGTGGTCCCTGACTGCCTTGCTTCTGGCTGGGGTGGTGGGATGGGCCCTGGCTGGCAGCTCTCTGCTCCTTAAGTATCTCCCAGTTCGCATGGCACCCTGACACTAAGTTGTCTCCTGTTCAAATCTTGAAAACCCAAATTTGGGATCCCCGTCCTAGGCTTGCAAACCCACTGGTCCTTCATCAGTTAGCATGAAGAAACAGCTGTGTATTGGATCTACTGGCAGTGTAAACACGTTTGCATGGACTAGCTTGAGGATTGTCAGTTCTGAATACTGTTACTGTTTCTTGAATTTTCTTTAATGCCACTTTTCTTTGATGCCACTCCACCTACCCAGGGGGGAAAAATATTCTTCCTATCTCCAGAAAGAAGCTTTTATTTCATAAGTTATCAAGGGTGTGCTTCTTCAGAGAAGAAGAAAACCCACAAGATGCTGCTAACACAAAGTTAAAATCATTTATTGTTAGCAAGCAGCTGAAGTTGAGCCACTCTGTGATTATGCAAAACACAGTGAGAATTAACAGCTTATCGATTAGTTGAAAAGAAGAAAGCTGGCAAAACTAAACACAAAGTTGCCTGCAATCATTTAAAAAGCAATTCAATGTAATCCTCAAATTTCCATCCCTTCCCTTTGTGGACTTTCAGAGAGTTTTCTAGTTACTCACCCCCTGATGTTGACTACACATTTTCTGCCCTACTTAACTCAGTCAGCAATCTGTCAAAGTTCCTAAAGCACTAGGTGTGCAAATGTGTCACCTTTATCTCCCCTAACTTTATACTTCTATATACAGAACTAGTCATCCTAGTCTCCCCTTATGATTAATCAAAAGAAAAAATACTTCTGGAGAGCAATTAGTGTACTCTATTTCAGGATGAAAATGAGTAACTCCCTAAATGTATCCATATCTATCCCTTGACAATAATGGTTAACTGACTATAACGATAGCCTGCAGTGCCTAACTAAGATGTACTTGTGCATTCAAGTATCTAGAATGAAGAGGTGGATCCCATGTAAGTTCCTAGAGTTCACCAAGCCGGAGCCAGATTCATGAAATGAAAAAACCCAACACCTAATGTGTTCATTCATTCAATTTGCGAATGAAGTTGCCCCATACTTGGTTGGTATCTATGCAGCAGTTCAGCTGCTTTTGAGACAGTGACTTATTCCGGTGTTTGATGTGCATTTCTTTAACAATAACGCTAGTTTAAGCAGCCCTCCTGTCTCTGTGAGTAGTTGTTTGTAGCTGTTAGGGCAGCAGAATAAATTATCTGTGAAACAAAAAAAACCCCTACCATAAATAATGGCCTAAGTAGGTGCTCAAAGCAACTCAGAGACCTAATGGTGCTCAGATACAGCTAGAAATGTGAAGTACTAAGAAATGGTAAAGATTTAGTTTTTGTAACTTGACTTTCATATGAGCTTGGATATAAATTTCAGGGATGTAGTCAGGCTTCTCTATTAACTCGGAACTGGAGTTTAAAACTACTCCCAGTTCTTCAGTAGTCCTATGGTTATCTATTTAACTTTTCCTAACTATAAAATTATTTATTTCACTTATGATCTACAAGAAACCAAATTAAATTCTCCTTAGCACTGCTGCGTTCTCTCCAATGATTATAAAGCATTAATTGAGGTATAGACATCTGCATTGTTTCCACCTGTAAGTCTGAGTATTTTTATGATACTTACCAAAGTTCAAGCAGACACAAAAAACTGGGGATAAGACATTGTAATTTGGCCAGTTATCTCTAAAGAGTCCCCGACCTTCCAACTTAGCCTCTACTCCCACCACTTCCTTCATTTTCAGATTAGACTATTATAACTCACCACGGTAGCACAGAAAGTAAAGATTGAATTAAATCTTTTCCCTGTATTTTGATGACTCTGCTCACCTCATGGGGAAAATGGAAAGCAAGAGGTGCAATTTTAGGCAAATTCATTGAAATATGGTCATCTTCTGCTTAGGTCTTATGAGGCAGAGCTTTCAGAACACATTCTCCAATAACTGAAACCAGTGAATTATCCTATGGTTAACGAACTAGGTCTGATTCCTCTGTCAACCCTTACCTTGCAATTTCACAAAAATGACAATTTTTCGCTAATGCATGAAATTTTGGAACTTTGTCCTTGGAAAAATTAACTGTGAGCCTTTTCAGATGATAAGCAGGTCAAGATATAGAACATTGTTAAACAAACCTTATTTCCAAGACCATACTTTTTATATAACTACTTAAGTGCATAAATCCAAAGTGCAAAACCACAGTTGACTGCATAGAGGATGTTGCAGAATACATGTTTCTTCTTCCCTCTTTTTTTTTCCCCTGGAAAAAAAAAAAAAAAAGATATATGGAAAGCCGATACTATAGATATCTACAGCAGTAATATTACAATATAAAATCCATATATTTACATTTTCTTTAGAAACAGTATGCTACAAAATTTCCTTCAAGTAACTCCCAGATTATCTGAAAGAAGCTTATGACTGAGCAGCAATGTAGATTGAATTTATTTGTGTCAATAAACTGCAATTTTCTACCAAGCCCTTCTCCTTAGTATTTTCTTTGTATCTACTTTGCTGTAGTATGCTTCCTTTCTTTCTCAGCAGCTCTGTTAATTCTGGTTGTCCTATTTTATTTTCTTTTGGAAAGGGTTATTAAGGGTATAGTTCATGTGAAAAGAGATGTGTGGATCATTGAAAGTGCAGATAAGCACTAGAATATATACCTGAAAGTACAGCAATTCCTTTTCCTTTTTTTTTTTCTACTTTTTTTTTTTTTTTAATTTTTTCTGAAGTTTATAGCACTCTGGCACAAACTAAATGAACAGAAGCAAACTTTTACAGAACACATTCAAGTCACATAACATTCATCACAGTTTCATTTCACTGTAAGCAATTAAAATTAAGCGATACATCAGAAGCTTATGTGCTCAAGTTCAAGTGCCTTTTCAATTATATTAAAAGGATAATGTTCTGGATATATTTGAATGGGTCTAGATGCTTTTTCTCATTAAAATACATTCTAAAATGAATTCATTGTTATCTCAAGACATCTAAGAGTGAGTATAAATTGTACAACAATGTTTATTTTTATTTTATAGACCTTAGTCAGTACTGCTGTTTAAGTATTAAAAAAGAGAATTAATATTATAGTTTATTTTTCTCCTTCTCTTACTTTCTCTTTATGTATCCTGTAATTGCCTTGCAATTGTTTCTCATAAAAACAAAACAAAATTATATACAACTGTCAGAATCCCTAAGGACTGTGTTTTTATAACATGTTAAAACATCAAATTAAGCTTTATACTAACTCACAGATCTCTTATGAGTGTACGATCTTTATTGTCTGGCAATTAAAAGAAATGCAGACATGTATTAACTTTAAATACCTCTGTTATCAAAAACGGTACTACACATGGTGTTAAACGCTTTGAGTTAGGGGCATATTACTAATATTGCAATATAGTTGTTTTAGTTGAACAGTAAAGCTTCAAAGAGGCCAGGGACTCTAGCATTTAAGGACGGACAGAAAATTCCAACTGTATTGCAAGTCTGTATAAGGTACTAAAAATGGAGGCATGATTTGATGTATCTATCTGATATAATGTACTTTGTTTTGTAATTGCAATAGCTATCCCATTCAAAGCAAAACATTCTTCTTTTCTCCAGTCTTTTCCAGAATCATGTATGGAGAATGTAATCCTAGAAATTCTATAGATGTATGTAAATCACAGAAGCTTTCAGGATATAAAGGTCAAAAATTAAATAGATTTTGACAGCCTTTATTCAGCTTTTGTCAACAGTCTCATGTGGCACAATGAGCAGAAATTTTTTGCTAGTATGAGAAGTTTATCTGTTGATACAAATTAATGGGCTTTTAAAAAGAATTCACTTGGTCAAGGCAAAATAATATTCTGTGAAATTGTCTTTGGTATTAACTTTGGAAGTGGAAAACATGAACAGGAACATAGAATTAGACATAAAAACTACAGCTGTCAATACTGTCAGAGACTTTGCTACCCTCCAGCCCCTGTAAATAAAAAACCCCTTTTTACATCCCTGCAGGAGACATGGTTGCTCATGATTTTTCATGTTTATTACAAGTCAAAGGTCTGAAATACCTTTTTTTACACCTTTTCTCAATTTATAGAGGAGTCAAGCCAGTGTCATGTTACAGTGCAATGAGACAGGTTATGAATCAGGTGAGCCTTCAGCCTATTGGGATTTTGGAAACACCTACTAATTTCTTATAATATTTTTTGCTTCAGTGTCTTCTCTCGTTGTCCCTAATGTCAGAATAAGAGAGAGAGATGGAATGTAGGCTAGAGAATGGGAAAAGTAAGAACTGTAAAATATGCCTGCTTAATTATATCCCTTTACTGAATCAATGTGTTGGGCAAGAAGAGTCAGGCTGTTGAGCTAATGCTCTAGTTACAGTTTCTCTCTCGCTCTCCTTGTTTATTCCCTGGCAACTTGCTGTGGATAGGGCTTTGAGAATACGTGAAGTAGGAGAAGAATGACTCTTTGAGAGGCGCTTTTACTCTACACTGCAATTAACACGAAATCACATGAAATCCTTATTTCTCCTGATATTTCTCTGTTCACAACCTGAGCATAATGTTTTCTAACAATATCAAATTTTATTTTAATTAGATGAAAGAAAATTATTCTGCATCAATGCCACCACTAACAAATGATTAAAAAAAACTCCACACATCCCTCCTGCAATTCTTACTTTAATACTTATTCAATTTAGTATTTAAATAGAATAGTAGAATGATATTCAGCTCTATGCTGGTTGTACATGAATGGACCTTGTTTTCTATCTTTTGTTGTAAAGAAAACACTAAACCACAACTGTGAAGGCTGTTCACAGTGAGAAGTAGACCAGTTAAACTTGTAGCCAGAGACTCTTTCAGCTATGATCTCTACCTAAGCACTACCCAAGAATTTTTCTGATTTCTTTCTGACATCACTTCTCCTCCGTTTCTTCCTTCCATTCTTTTCCACTGCTGTAGGCCTGCAAAATCCATCTCCAGATGATGTCAGAAGCTGATAAGTTTTGACCAAGATCATCCCCCTTTGACACATATTTTCCTTTTTCACCCATTGATAAAAGAAGGAAGAAGAGTGTAAGGGTATGTGGAAGAAGAGTGCCTGCTCCTTTAAGAGTATCTGGTCAAGGACATTTTCAATGAGGAAAAAACGAAAAAAAAATTAAGAAAAGGAAGAAGCCATAAACAAAGAACAACATAAAGGGGCACAGACCTGACTGACAAATGATAGGGGAGGCAGGGATGAGAACCAAACCTGGTCATCTGCAGTAATTGATGAAGGTGTGTAGGAGCGCAAGGATATTTATTCCCAGTGAGGTTTTCTGATTGGGGACCTTGTCAGTTGGGAACCTAAGGGAAAAGGAAAAACAGAAAACAAACATACAGAGACACAGACCTGACAAAACACACATGCAAAGACAGGAAAGAAACAGCCACTCACACTAATTGATAGGCTATCAAAAAACTGCAAGTGTCACTTCCAGAAAGATCAACCTGGGCTTTGCAACTGGTAAGACTGTAAACCAGGGGGACTGTGAGGGGGGCAGGAGTTGACAGAGTTGTACACACCCACAAGGGACATGCAGGGGAAGGAGGAGCAGAGGGGAAAGAAAGGAGGTTAGACAGGGTATGGTATAAAAGGGCCTGTGGCATGTAAAATGGGGCCGGTCAGTATGCTTGCCTGGCTGAGCAACTGCTGATCCTGATCACTGCAGTCTATCCTATCTTTTTACATCTTCTCAAATCTTCTCTTAACTGTCTCACTCTGTGCCATGTGTATGTGTGCAGCAAGGACTCAGTGCCAACTACTGGCGAGACCTCTCTGTGTGTGAGCGGAATGTGGTGCTGGGTCCTGGCCTGTGGTGTCAGCTACTTGAGTGAGTGGGGTCTCGGCATCAGCTGTTGGAGCAAGTAGGGTTCTTTAATCTCATCCACTGGAGTGGGAATGGTGTGTGTTGAGACTAATTTCCCCCATTAAACATTACTTGCAAGGTATGAAAGTCTTAAGAGGAATCTCACTTCTACCGAGTTCTAATCTAAGCATTCTAGATGTTTGAGGTTTTTTTATTTTTAGAATAAAACCTTACATGATATGATTAAAAGGTAGTGATTAGTTGTGAAAAATGTGTGTACAGAAAGATATTAACTGCTGGAATTCAGACCTCTTAAGATCTTATATGAAGACTGACCCATCCTTAAGGACTGTAAGATTGCATACAACCCAGCAAACCCAAAAGAAATGTGAATTGATGGCTATTCAACACTCATGAATGGAACAAAAACCAGGGTTTTACTTCCTTTTTTCTGGCTGTAGTTTTCAGGATTATTTTATTTTACAATATTACTTTTTTTTTAAATGTATTTTCATCTCTTGGTGTATACCTATGATGCAATAAAAATACTGCTTACTCTTTGTTTTCCCTTGTAAAAGACTGTATCAGGAAGACTAATTAGAATCATATTGGTCCAAACAAAACAATTTTTCCTTTATTTAAATGCTATGATACCAAATAAATGGGAAAGATAATATTTTTTCAGAATACTTAGACTGAACTATGCTAACAAACAAGTATATGCTACGCCGTACTAGTACTCCAAAATGCTAAAGACATAGGCTTAGGCACTTAAGCACTGACATGTGTATATGCTACGAAACTACTGCACACACTCTGACATGTTTTGGTGTGGCAAACAAATTCTTTCACAGGCAACAACTGGGTGAGACTGTTAGTTTGGATGTACTTGTGCTTGTGCTCAGATGTTTCTGTCTTTGGGCTGATACTATGACAGCCTTCAGCAAAGTTAACCAGACATCCAGACATTTGAGTATAGTTTACTGTTATAAGTGCCAGGTCATCATTGTATTTTATAGAAATAAATTTGAAACTGCAATTTTAGCTTTTTTTAAAAACACATATGAAGGTGCATGAAACAGTCTAGAGGAATTAGGTAAACCTAGTAGTTAAAAAATTTCAACATAAATATGATCAATCTTGAGGTGGAGATAATACAGATAGAGCAAAAGTGATAAAGCTAGCAGTGTGGCACATACTGTCTTCCAGAAATGAGGCAAATTTCCCTCCAGAAGTCTGACACACCAGCACTATTAGTAATAATTAAATTTCTTGCATCACAAAGTATTTTTCTTAATACTGGAAAATAATCAGTTTTAAAGGGAGTACTTATATTCACAAAATGAATGACAAAACCAACCTTTCTTAAAGGAAGGTGAATTTTGGATTTGAGATCTGTATAACTCCTAAATATTTAATTCCATGAATAAACCACATTTCTTCGTTTGTTGCCAGTGAATGCAAATAAAGCATTTCTATAACTTTGTTTTAGTTTGGACTGAATTGGAGGAAACATTAACTACCAGATAATGAAAATGTCACCTCAAATTCTTCATATGTGTTCAAGTTCATTTCTCTCCAATGCCAGTAAATTGTAGTTAGAGGTATTTCATCATATTCATTATCCGTTTATCTTTGGGATCAAAATTAGGATTATTCAGGTGTAGTGTCTGAAAATGTTTGATTTTAAATTCTAATTGTTGTCTAATCCTACTGAATATATAGCAAGGCTATAGTAGTAATATAGCAGTCATTACAATGTATAACTCAATTGGGAAAACTAAATATTCCTCAGGCAATGCCAATAGCCACCAACTTCTTTTATCTGACAAAGTGTTCCAAAGGAAGCTCCAAAGGTATGAAAAAAAATATTTCTGAGTTAATGCAATCAAGTGGATGCATCTTCTTTACAATTTTTCTTACAGAGGTATGTTATTGTACTTATTATGAAAGACCAGAAAATATTGAGCAAAATAACTGATATCTAACTAATGTCTTAAAATGGTTATTCTTTCACAGCAACAACCTGTTACAGGTTATGAAGGAGCAATAACAGATTTAGAACTTGTTTTTTTTTAAAAATTATTGTGCTTTTGAGCATGCATTTTAAAAACTGTTTCTGATCTTCAAATTGGTTTAAATTTTCGTGTTAACTGTTCACTTACTGACTGCACTACTGCAAAAGAAAATCAAGAACATGATAGCTCAACAAAACATTAAACAATAACTCATAAATAAAGGAAAGCATAAATTACATATAAAATGTAATATAAATCCAGGTCCATTAATGCTCTACATCTACTCCAACACTAGACACTAGATGTTTCTGATGAAGGGGGATTTAAGTGGGGTAGATGCAAGAACAGAACCCCACCAATCAGTGACATATAGTCTAAAATTTATTTAATAAGCAGGATGTGTACAGTGGGTGGATAACAGTTCCAACTCCCAGATTTCTATTCTACAACACACGCACACTTCACACATACCAGTTGGGGCCACAGTCCCTTCAAATCCAGTTCGGACCAGCAGCATGGAACTGGAGAATTAGGATGTTAATTGACCAGACAATGTGTCAGTTCCTAGCTAGTGGACTGATCCATAACCAGCATGGTTCTGCCTTGGGCTTACCTCTCTGCGTGGCATTGGGCAACCTTGGATGCAGTCCTGTCTACCCCCAAGGTGCTGGCCGCTCTTTTAACTACTTACTTCCATCTCTCAAACTGTCAACAAAAGTTACCAATGTCATCTCTAATCACATAGCCCCAGGCCAGCATCTTCAATTTTTTCCATATGTAATGGCAATTAGTGATTGTCACAGGATTTCTCTCATCTTCTGGTCTCATGCCCCAATCATGTCATAAAAAGTGTGCATTTAGCAACACCTGCATAACAAAAGTAATTTCTTCCTTCTTTGTTTTTCCATAAATTACAAGATAAATGCAGAAAATTTGAGCTAGGCAGATATAGTCAAGGTGCCGCTTATCTGAGCATATCCATTTGGCTAGGTTTCACCCTGTGACAAGGCCCCAGGATTTTTCTCTGGACAATTTTGAAGTGAGTCTTGGTGGGAGAAATTTCTACAGAAATTATAAAACTTTGTGGTTCCTTTACACACAGAAACATTTATTTTTATTACTTATTTATTTATTCAATCTAATAATAGTGAATTTAATATTTAACACATATTTGTCAATTAAAATTTAGATATATATTTATCAATTAAAGAAAAGTGTGGGTAAAGAGCATTTAGTTAAGATTGTATTTGGGTCCCCTGCTCTTGGTTTAAAGTCCTTAAAAAAAGGAACTTCAGTTTTATCCTGTAGTTCAGTGAATACTGAGTAAAATTAGGTGATAGACAGATTTGGTTTTGTCCTCTGTTTCAGGAAAAGTATAACCTTCTGTCATGTCTAGAACAGTGACCCAATCAGTTGCCTTTATATATATTAGAGTGTGTATTCATGCATGTGTATGTAGAATGGAAAAGAGGAAAGGAATCTTAAGTGCAATGGGTTCTAATTAACACCAGAGTGATTCATAGCATATATTCCATCTTTCAAGTTACATCAGAACTATATTGTGTCCTGAGATATTCTAGGATTTGATATATCATAACAACTAATACAGAAACTATTTTCTCTCCACATATTAAACCTTGGGAAATTTTAAAAAAAAGGCATGACAGTAAGAACACAAGTTTAGTTTCGTAGTCTCAGACAGTTAAAATATACAGTATTTAAGCTCTATGCATCAATGTTCCATAAAATATATTTTCTACATCTGAAATAACTAGCTTTTCAAATCATTATAACATGCGATCCAGTTTGACTTTCCCCATTTATTATTAGTTCTTCTGGGACAAGAGTATTCTTGTACTCAACTGTACTTAATTACATTGTAAAAGCTGTATTATAAGTGTAACAAGAAACATCAAAAAAAGAGCATGATTTAGTTTTATTCTGATCAATGCAGAAGCAAGATAAGGTCAACATCATTTTGAAAGCAAGTGTCATAAGCTTACCCACTCAGAAATATTCCATATGAATGACAAAACAACACCACAAATAAAACAACAAAACAAACAAATAATAAATAAATAAAGCCCAACAAAGCTTGTGTACAATATCCCAATAACAAGTAGCTAAACTCCATACTGCAAGGTGAAGCTACTGATCATACTTAATCTTGCTTGTTCAGAAACTTAGTAGTCTCTGAAAAGGCACTTTAAATGTTACACTTATAATCCAGTAAATAAGGGGAAAAATAAACTCTTTAATCTCACCTAGTACAATATCTTGGAGGTTTGGCCAGATGTGAACTGCTATTTCTATTTTCAGTTATGTAGCTGTAATTTTTAATGTACAATAACATCAATAAAGATACCGTCATGTATGTATAGTAAGTATACATGTGTACCCACATTCACTTTTCTGAAGAAATCTTGCCAACATTATGAATTGTGGTTTGACATTTCATACAGTTAAGAAAATTGCTCTCTGTGTGATATTTTATCCTTGGGACTGGCTTTGCTTGCAAGAAGGGTTATATTAGCTTTTTGAATTCTGGACTTGCTGGAAATAGAAATGATAGTAACAGAATCCAAGGACAAAATATTTAAGGAAGGGACAAATGCAGGTGTTCAGATATCTCATTTGGATGTCCAATCCTTTTTTCTATTATTATATAGCTATTTTTAAGAGTTCTTCCTGATAGGCACCTCAGAATGGGACCCAGTGTAAGGATCCAATGTAACTACCGTCACAGCTGGGCATCTAGATCTTACTTAGATCACCGTTCTGCATACACACAGGAATCTCTAATACTTGTCATTTCATATGTGGCCTCCAATATATTGAAATTACAAAGTGGGTCTCTTCAAAATGAATTTAGGGAGTAAGATTGAATGAAAATAATGTTTGATATTATCATTTTCCTTTTACAGTCATAGTATCTAAGTTTTATGTACAGCAAATTTGTTTCCTGGTTTGAAAGTCAACCCCTAGCTGAAGCCTTCCCATACATTTTAAGGACCATTTTTAATTAAAATCTGAAATTAAATATTGTGGGGATGTCCTGGTTTCAGCTGGGATAGACTTTTTTTTTTCTTCCTGAAGGCTGGTACAGTGCTGTGTTTCAGATTTGGTATATGAGAATAATATTGATAACACACTGATGGTTTTGGTTGTTGCTAAATAGTTGTAGTGCTTATACTAAATCAAGGACTTTTTGGCTTCCCATGGTCTTCCAGCAGGGAAGTGTATAAGAAGCTGTGAGGGGACACAGCCAGGACAGCTGACCCAGACTGACCAGAGATATTCTGTACCATATAACGTCATGGTCAGTATATAAAACGCAGTTGGCCAGGAGATGGGAATCGCTGCTCGGGCTATCAGTCACCAGGTGGTGAGCAATAGTTACATTGTGCATCACATGTTTTTATATATTCCTTTATCAGTAATATTAGTTACCATTGTTGTTTCTTCTTCCTTTGCCATCCTATTAAACTGTTTTTATCTCAAACAATGAGGGTTTTTTTCCTGATTCTCTCCCATGTTGCACCCTGGGCCGAGTAGAGGTGAACAAGTAGCTGCATGGTGCTTAGTTGCTAGCTGGGGCTAAATTGCAACAGAGTGTTTGAGTTCACACTTACTTTGCATTAAAACAGTAACTAACAAGTTATGGCTAGACGTTGACTACATTAGCTCTACGTTTCTTGGACTTCAAAGTTGGTTTTTTTAATCAATAAATATACAGTGATATGTTCTATTGTGTCTTTTCATTTCAACAGAGGGTATGAGAAGTCACCCAAAAAAAAAGGGAAATATGAAAGATAAGGGAAATTACTGTTATTTCAAGAAAATATATTTAAGAGTATGGCTGTTCCTTAGAACTGTAATGATTTTCCCACTGAATAAAATAGTTTTAAATTTTAAATATTAATATCTTTAAATATCTTTGTGAAATAACTAAACTGGTTAAAAAGAATCACTCAGATGACACTCATACACAGTAAAACTCAAGCATCACTGTCCATTACAATGTGACTAATAGGTAGCCACTGAAGAAAATAAAAGTGGCTTATATTTCAACAGTTTTCTCAGGTTCTTGCCTTTCAATATGTTTTCCCCCTTTTATTTTGTCTCCTTCCCTGTAATCACTAGACTACAAGGCAGTTTTACTTTAAGTGGGAAAATAAGTTACAAACTATGTGGTAAGTAATGATGTTTAGAAAAAGTAGTCTAGGATCTGTCGTTGTTTAGGCCCAGCCGGCAACTAAGCACCATG